>NW_015505428.1:762476-780993 GCF_001515645.1 Sinocyclocheilus grahami | reverse complement strand
ATTAAGTAAAGATCATGTTCCATGAAGATATTTTCTAAATGTCCTACCGTAAATATATCAAAACTTAATGTTTGATTAGTAACATGCATTGCTAAGAACTTCATTTGGACAACTTTAAAGATGATTTTCTCAATATTTAGATTTTTGTGCACCCTCAGATTCCAGATTTTCAAATATTGTCTGATCCTAACAAACCATACATCAATGGAAAGCTATTCATTCAGCTTTCAGATGATGCATAACTCTCAATTTTGAAAAATTTACCCTTAAGACTGGTTTTGTGCTCCAGGGTCACATATTAGAGTGATTTCTGAAGATCATGTGACACTGAAGATTGGAGTAATGATGCTGAAAATTCAGCTTTGATCACAGGAATAAATTATATTTGAACAGATATTAACATAGAAAACAGTTGCTTAAAATTGTAATAACATTTCATAAATTTTAACAGCATTTTTGATCAAATAAATGCAGCCTTGATGACATGAGACATTAAAAAAAATGAGGTACAGAGTAACACAGCTGAAATAAAACCTCAGTGTTCGAGTCTTGTTTCATTTCATAAGCAGATCCACTGAGGACTTGTTTGCACCAAGGTATCACGTCATAAAGACATAACTACATGTGAGCAATTCACGTATGCAGAAATTAACATGCGCTGAACTTCACGTGTTTCGTGTTGATAAATATTCTGAGTTCACGTTCAGTATGAAAATGATTTTCCATTGCTTAATGGAAAGTTAACTTACAGCAGGAACCAAATCAAGTTCATATTATGATCAAAGTTGCTTTCTGACACAAGATTTATTGATTGAGCTATTGCTAAAGTTACTTACTCTGTCTAGAAATATATGAAGTTTGTTACTGAAGAACAAAGAAAGCTCGAGGTCGCTAAGCCATGCTTATGTAACAAAGTGCATGTGTAACCAATCAAAAAATGAACTTCCTCTCCATAGAGTTGGGCTCTGTGGTAAATTAAGCCCTCGTTTCACCCTCTTTTTTCGTTTAGTTCAGAAGCTATTAATGATCAAGTACACCATGAATTGCGTATGCACATGCCTTTGGGGATGAAACTTGTTCCTCATTCTGCACCAGGTCCTAATCAGGATCTGGCATATAGTTCCTGAAGTCACCAATATGAGAACTGGAACAACTTGACCCATACTGTACGGAGCCTGTGACCCTCCATAGACTATAACATATGTGTTGTTTCCAGCTTAATTTAGGCATTGTGTGCCGGTGCACTCGTTACTCTTGTCAGTCACACTCCAGCATACTGCTCAGCCCAGCAGGCTATTTGAACCGTGAACTGCTGGGGTGTAAATCAAAAGCTTGCTGGCCTTGACCTGTTACCGCCCTGGTTGAAATGCATGCTGGCTGCTAAAAGCTGGAGTGCACGGGTCGGTCTAGGAATCCCAAGACTGTGATGAATGTTTGCAGGCCTCCTCAAAGCCAAATACCCCACCTTCACAAACTTCCCTCCCCACTGGTCGTCTGACCCCAAATAGTTGCTCTTCCTCAGAGGTCAGATTGACATGTGCATCTCGTTTTTAGTGATGGCTAATCTATTAGATATCAGGAAAATAGGTACAAATCCATCACTGGGCTGGTACCATTTCAAAAGGTGTATGTGCACTTCAGGTACTATTGCATGCTTTTAAATACTAATATGTGACCCTGGAGCACAAAACCAGTCATAAGGGTCCATTTTTTAAAAATTTAGATTTATGTATCAGCTGAAAGCTGAGTACATAATCTTTCCATTGATGTGTGGTTTGTTAGGATAGCACAATATTTGGTTGAGATACAACTATTTGAAAATCTGGAATCTGAGGGTGCAAAAAAATCTAAATATTGAGAAAATCATCTTTAAAGTTGTCCAAATGAAGTTCTTAGCAATGCATATTACTAATCAAACATTAAGTTTTGATATATTTACGGTAGGAAATTTACAAAATATCTTCATGGAACATGATCTTTACTTAATATCCTAATGATTTTTGGCATAAAAGAAAAATCTATAATTGTGACCCATACAATGTATTGTTGGCTATTGCTACAAATATCCCCCAGCGACTTAACACTGCTTTTGTGCTGCAGGGACACATATGTGGTACTATTATAAACCATTTAGGGGTAAATAAAGTACAAAGATGTAACTTTTAGCTTTTGTACTTAGGATACGCCACAGTGACAGCTTCATATCTCTATTTTTTTCTGAGAGTGGAGTCAGAGACTCTGAGTTACATAGATTATCATTGATATTTGTATGTTAAGTGTTGTTCTAGCATACATACATGCACAAACATACACTATGTACTGACAACCTCTAAAACTTAAGCATTTTTTTATATAATGACATCACTGAATCATCAATGAACTGACTTTAGCTGGAAAAATGACTTTTTGTTATTGTCTTCTTGCATTATTGACAAACTATTTTCCTGTTTGACTCTGCAAAGCTGCTTTGACACAATCAGTATTGTATAAAGCTCTACACAAATAAAGGTGACTTGACTTGACAATGACAGAGATATTAATTTGATCATAATATCGGTTGCACGTTCGGAGAGAAAACAGTTTACTTCCGCATTACGAAAAAGAGCTGGATGCCATTATATAGAAACTGTAAACGTCTGTGTGTCTCTAAAGTTCTTCATGTCAAGTCAACATTTATGTTTTAGATGCTGTCACATATGCACGTATTTCAGCACATGTCCAAATGTGGATACCCACATTTATAATGTTGGGAGATCTGCAGCCAACCTATATTAAAATCTCCTTTAAAAAAAATGCATGTATTTATTTATCTATTTATGCACTAGGAAGAGAAACTACTTTACTACAATAAACAAAGTCATATTGCTCTTTTTCTTGCAATGCTGTCAAGAGACATTCTGACCACAATATAACTCACTTATTTCTAAAATCTCTCAAACTAGTGAAGAGATGGACCATAAAGTATCAAAAATCACTGGTTTCTGAAGACAGTTGCAGTAGCTAATTTACAATCAGACTTGAACAGTTTTAGTGTATATATGTATGCATCTATTTGTGTTTTTTATTTGTTTGCTTTACTTTGCATTATTATTAATACTCTTATTGTTATTACCTTTGATTTTTATAGTTCAGCTTGCGTGGAACAACAACTGATAAGCTGGATGGGACATTTGTATCTTTTGTATATTCACAGATATTTTGCGGATCCACGTGCGAGCAGGGTTTAATAACTAAATAAAGAAACAAACAAAACACGGCTACACACTTTTTTTCTGCTGTTATGTAGTCAGGCCAGCTTTGTTTATTTGTTTGTATGTGATATGCAAGAACCAAGTAGTTTTCTTGTTAGTTGTTGACATTTGCATCATTTAATCTATATATTGCACATTTTAGAGAATTGTTCATTGAAAGCACGAAAACAAAGATATTAAATATAATTCAATCTGGGGTTTTTTTTCAGTCTTTAATATGGATTGTAAATCCGTAAATTGCAAACTTTACAAACTTTTGTATATTCACAGATATTTTGCGGATCCACGTGCGAGCAGGGTTTAATAACTAAATAAAGAAACAAACAAAACACGGCTACACACTTTTTTTCTGCTGTTATGTAGTCAGGCCAGCTTTGTTTATTTGTTTGTATGTGATATGCAAGAACCAAGTAGTTTTCTTGTTAGTTGTTGACATTTGCATCATTTAATCTATATATTGCACATTTTAGAGAATTGTTCATTGAAAGCACGAAAACAAAGATATTAAATATGATTCAATCTGGGTTTTTTTTCAGTCTTTAATATGGATTGTAAATAAGTAAATTGCAAACTTTACAAGGAATTTAAAACTCCATCTTAGATAAAAACGAAAACTATAACCATTTAGTTTGTGTGAAAACAGACTAAAAGGTTAGAGTCTAAGTGATCAAATCCAACGTTTTCAAGTTTGACAAACACCTTCGATGAAGCACAAGCAAGTCTGAGAAAAACACAAATCTGAGTGCCTTTTTTGTGCATAAAAATAAGGCATTCCTCTTGCCATCTACCCAAAGTCCAAAGAGCAATTTGGAGCACATCTGAAAATCATAGAGTTGGTGTTCCACATGGTTTTGATAAGGCCTGAGGCAAACAGCAGAATGTGAGACAAGCTGAGGCCTATTGTACAAAAATACATGAAGCCAAAAAGGATATAAGCAGAGATTTAATGCATTCGCTGTCACAAATCAAAAAACAACTTTGGGATAATCCTATATGTACAAAATTCATAGCAAAAACAGCTTCATAAAAAATATAAGCATTTCAAGACCCATTCATTTACAATCTGTTTATGAATGTCATTCTATTTTAGAATGAAAAGAAACACAAAACCAAAAGATAATGCATTTAGTATTTATTATTAGTAACTGTATGTTTCATTTAATTTCACACACACACAGACACACACACACACACACACACACACACACACTATCCTTGTAGGGACTCTCCATAGGCGTAATGGTTTTTATACTGTACAAACTGTATTTTCTATCACCCTACACCAACCCTACACCTAAACCTACCCCTCACACAAAACTTTTTGCATTTTTACAATCTCAAAAAAATTCTGTATAAGTATTTATAAGCTTTTGTACCCATGGGGACCTCAATTTAGGTCCCTACGGTGACACAATCCCCATGAGTCTGTGTGTACAATCTGTTTATGAATGTCATTCTATTTTAGAATGAAAAGAAACTACACAAAACCAAAAGATAATGCATTTAGTATTTATTATTAGTAACTGTATGTTTCATTTCATTTCACACACACACACACACACACACACACACACACGTAAGGCGTAATGATTTTTCTACTGTACAAACTGTATTTTCTATCTCTTTACACTAACCCTACCCCTCACACAAAACTACAGGCATTTTTACATTCTCAAAAAAATGTACTGGTATTACTATCCTTGTTGGGAAATTTTGTCCCCATAACATACTGCATTGAACACACACACACACACACACACAAACAATAGGCTACATATGGACGTCTTTCAGCTTCAAAATGATGACCAGAGACCAGCAGGCCTGCGCATTGGTCTTAAAGAGAACCAACTAAAATATAGCATGAATGAACTATAATACTATAAACAAATGAACTTGGGGATTTTGGGGCAAAGCTTTGACCCCGTCCTCAGTTCCCGAAATGTCTGGAGCTGTGGAGATTGTTCATCGGCGATGAATAGACGGCCAGTGCTCTACTGTAGTGCTGAAAGACAGTAAACAGAGAACTGGAGCTGCTGTAAAGTCTGCAGTCTGTCTGTCATTTATCTGCATTTGCGCATCCCTCTAAGCTGGCTGAAATCGAACACAGATGTGCAGTCTCCCTTTTTTCATGTTCTTAAGCTGCTTTGTCTTAAAGGCCCGGGAATTTTGTCGACAAATGGCATGTTTTCATGATTTGGGATAGCAAGGTTTCATTTTTACCAACAAGTGTTGGCCAATGTCTCAAAGCTCATAGAGCTGATGTGTAATACACATTTTGATGGCTTCTGCACATGCTGAAATTAAATGAGTGTATTCCAGAGAAGGGTTGGATGGACATTTGAAATCTGAATTTTCCAAATTGGATACGCAGTGGATGATCGGATGGATACAGACAGTGAACGGCTGAAATATTTGCTCTGTAGTTTATTCTATGATTGTGTTTATTTCAAATAAGCAGTACGCGTCATCTTAGGCAATAGTGTTATTTTCAGAACCATGGCCAAAGCTCTGCATCATTTTCTCTCCACGATCAAGGTCCAGACTCCATTACCCATGGCCATCTTTTTTTAACTACCCAACATAAATACACACGTTTGGAATCACATATTTTTGGGACAATACTTCAAATTCCAACATTACATAAAGCAATATTTGAACATATCAAGTTTTCACATTAAACACACAGAGATAAATAAGAAAAGAAATATAGACGATAGTAGGGCATGATGTTGATTATGAATTAAAGAAACACTTGCAGATGCTTTCTTATGATGCTTCTATACATTTGAACTTGTTTCTCGAGTCTGTCCAAGACTGAAAATGATCCATGCTATCCACATTGCAGAACATCTGTACACATTTAAGAGTTTTGCTTCATGGTGTTTTGTTTGAACGCTACATTAAGCCCTATGTAGCATCCTAAAATGAATTTCAGGCTTTTTTCCGTAAACAAAAATTTATTCGTTGTCTTTCAACACCATGGCTAAAACAAATGCAAGAAAGTGATGAAATGCCACTGCGGCAAATATGCGCTCCATAAATTCATTTTATTGAAATGTGTTTAAAAGGAGAAAGAAAAAATAAGAAATCATGCATGTCTTGCAATGAGCTGTATAGTGTTTAAAATGCAGTATGTACACACACACACACACACACATTACTGTTTATTACTGTTAATGTGCAGATCTGATAAGGAGAGAAGAGCTTAGCTGCTTTTGTTTCAAAGCCGCTTGAGTAAAGCATTCAAAGTACATCGCATAAGTTGAAAAGACGGTTGTGCTGGGGGCATCTGTGGGAAATGTGGTCATGGATTATAGGAGTTGTTAAACTGGCTAAAGCGATAGCTGTCACCTCACTCGTGGTTTGGAGGCTCTTGTCATGGTTCTGGAACTTAGAATTGGCAAACACATTGTGTGGCCACATTTAACAACTCAGCTATAAGAAAAAAAATCTGCCTCTTCGTTCCAACAAAGCCTTAGTTCCACTTCTTCAAAGTAACACTTAAACAAAATATTTGGTCAGTTTGACACTGGATTGAAGAGTCTTGAGGTTCGTACTTTGCATAAGGACTTTTCTGTAATTTCGCTAATGAATGCTTTAGCATAATGAAGAAACAATTTGGGTGCATCATTAATAAATTGTCTTAATTTAATTTTATTGGTATTTATAGATATTCAATAATGTCCGGAAAGTATCCAGCTATGAAATATGAAAAATAGAGACACTTATTGAAGAAGAAACAAGATACAAGAAACAATGTACATTCGTCGTATTGCTTCTTTAATCTTGTATTTTTCATGTTACATGGCTAGATACTTTCCAGACAGCCCTAGTGTGTGTCTACACAGCACACACACGCACACACACGCACGCACACACACAGACACACACACACGCACACACACACACACACACACAGAGGCAGACAGACAGACACACACACGCACACACACACACACACACAGAGGCAGACAGCCAGACACACACACAGACAGCGAGCCAGACACACACACACACACACACAGAGGCAGACAGAACACACACACACACACACGCACACACACACTCACACACACACACACACACAAATTATTAAAGTGAGAGTTCCTTGCATAGCTTTGTTTCTGTTTCCAAGCAAATAATTGGCAAAATAAATATTAGTAAACGTGAGATCAACAAATTAATTTAAGTGAATCAGCAATAAAAACAATTTAAAACAATAAAACGCTAGCATAATAGAAATGTTTGTGTGTTGTATTTTATAATAATAATACAATATTATAGTTATAACTTTGATTATTACCATTATTTATCAAAAATAAGTCTTTACAGTAATCTTGATTCATCGAATAAATAAAAAATGCTACAATTCAACTATATTACACTAAAAAACAAAAGCACATTGTAAGTTAAAGTAGTTAATAAAAGTAAAATAAATACAAGATTACACTTGAATCTCTGCATCATCCAAGATGTCTTTTGGCACTGTTGCAATTATTGTGTAGCATCCCAAACCTGTTTCAGAAACCACTGGAGAGATTTCAGAGAGGGGGAGAAACTAGGAGTCATTGCTGAATGGGTCAGCTCTGTGTTTCTAGAGTGAGCCTTGGTGTATGTGGGCAATCTGATCAGTGGCGATCTTCTACAGGGCATTCTGGGAGGGACGGCGTGTATTCCCGGCTGGGCAGCTGCTGTGATGCGAGGAGGTGAGTGTAGAAGGCTCTGAGGCTCAGGCTTGACATCTCTGGCCCTCATTGCTTCATCTGGAAGCATCCCAATGTCTGTAAAAACAGAGGCCAAAGACTGGAAGGGTGGCTGCCAGTTGAGAAAGTAGTCCCAACCGTAGCTTCCATGCAGCTGTTCCTCAGAGGAAATCAGATTGGTGAGTGAGCCCTCAACTGAACCTGGGTCATCAGGCGTAGACATGCACCTTCTCAGGACTTCCTTCATGTTGACCACCTGAGGGAGCATTCCCTCACCTCCTCCTTCATCCTTAAATGTATGGAGACTCTCAGAACTGGGCATGTCCACTATTTGGACTATTCCTATATTGGCACCGGAAGGTGGGTCTTCATCTACCGAGTGGAAGGAGAGTTGGAGTCTCCAGGGATCCCTGAGTCTGAGACTCTTGATGCATGTTATGCCGGGACAGAGCTGAGCTGTTTAAAGCATGCACATTTATTGGTTAATTTGGTCTCTTGATCTTCAGTAGTCTCTTCCTCAGTAGACCCTCTTCCACTTGAGGTTTTTGAGTTTCTTGAAGGGTTTGGGATATCCGTTCTTCCCCACATGTGTAATGGTTCTTGTAAATCTTGGAGGTTAATACCGCTGTGAAGGTTGTCACATGTTGCTTCTAAAGAGTCAGTCTCGTGGTTGAGGTTAGCAGACAAGGAGGTCGCCTTCTTTCCGGCATTCTCTTTGTACCTGTACCTTAGAACAATGCAAATAAAGTAAATCGGTACAGTACTCTGCCTGAACTGTAAAGCAGCCAGAAACACATGCAGAGGGGACCATGTTGTGTTAAGTTTTTGTAATGAGCATGCAATTACAGCCTTTTGAAAACACTGCCAATATGTCCCGAAACAAAGAAAAACAAATCTGCTTGACAGGCTTATTAAAGTGAACTAAAACTAAAAAAAAAACTTCAGATAGTTACCTTGGCAACATTTCCAATTTTCATTTAGTTTAACCTGACTAAATTATCTAAAACTAAAACTAAAAAAAGGCTATATTTAGACTATATTGACAAAAAAAGACAAATGATAAAAATGTTTAACTGTCATTAAAATGAAAACGGAAAATAGAAAAAAACTGTGTTCATGTTTCATAATCATCATTCAAACACTGCTTCATCATCCTCATCATGTTATCCTACAGATTTCTGTTATTGTTTTTGATGATCACCTGCCCATCACACTCTGTGAGCAAGCAAACAGTGACTTCTGAAAGCATTTACTATGCACATAGTCCTATTCCAACCAATTACAATTCTACAAACAATATAAACTGAGCAAAAATGCATTGCTTACTGTATCATTTAAGCATGAAAAGAAAAGAAAACAAATAATGAACAGAGCAAACGTTCAAAACATGCATGTAGAAGGAAGTAAATAGTGGTCTGTGAATGATTTGGCTGCTGATTTTCTGGAGAGATGAGTGAGCTGCAGTAGTAGGTTTAGGGGGATTCAGGCAGACGGAAGTCTCACCTCTGAGAGTAAATCTGGACCGGATCTCTCTGTCTAGTCGAGTGGAGGTGCTGATCTGACCAGTGTGGGAGTTTATCGTAAAGAGCTCATATGCAGGACCGGGTAACAAGCTGTAGCTAACAGCAGAATTCACCTCTGTGGGAAACACACACACACACTGACTGGTCATCAGATCTGAATATTTGTTTGTCTACAACAAGTTACCCCAACATTTTCTGATTATGATCGCATGACATCATGACAGAGAGTTCTACTACTCTGTATTAGTATCACTGTATTAGTAATTGCCTTTTTAATGTGTGCTTTCCTTCACTTTTGTGTTGCGGCCACCAACAAATACAGGAGTGATGAGTGTTTGACAGCCGAATGAGGTCTGTTTACCGTCTTGTCTGGCAAAGTGCTATTTCTGAGCTCCTTATCTGATCTCTGAATTGAAAACAGTGCTAAAAGGAAAAAGTCTGCTACATTTAACAGCACTGCAAAGAAAATACAAAGCAAAAGTGGGGAAAAAAGGCAAAAAGAGCTGACTGGGTGTACAACCAACACACTGGTGGAGAATTTAGATTTGTGGTCACTGAAGAGCAGAAATGTGAAAACAGACACGCACACTATCAGACAAAAACACAGACACTCATTCAGACACTCACAGATACACACATATGGTTTCATACGGGTTTGAAAAACTTTCTAAGTAATGCTTTATTTTGATTGTCCGCTTTAGACATTCTACTAACTGTAAGTAACTTTGCAACCATATTTCAACTAGCAGTCATTAGAGTATTAGTAGAATCATCATTCAAAAGAGTATTAGTAGTATGTTTAAAATCAGCTAACACAAGTAACTTTGCAAGTACATCAACTTACTTTTACTTATGCTTACTAATACTTTAATGAAAGTTAGTTGACATGTAGTTGCAAATCAATGAGAGTTAGTTGACATGTAGTTGCAAATGAATGAGTTAGTTGACATGTAGTTGCAAATGAATGAGAGTTAGTTGACATGTAGTTGCAAATGAATGAGAGTTAGTTGACATGTAGTTGTAAAGTTACTTGTAGTTAGTATAATATCCAAATAAAGTGTAACTAACCCCTTTCTACAATTATCAGTACAGAAAAGTTGAAAAAAATTGAATTCATGTTGTGAAATCGTTAAGTTAAAAGTAATAATGTATTCGCTAGTGTGCACATCTCAGTCAGAATTGTTTTATAATTTTTTATTAATTATTAATTCATAAATACCATCATGTTTTTGGGGACACACCAGAGGCAATTTAGAACCCAAACTAACCTTGCCTTGACAAATTATCTGAAAATTTTAAGTGTTCTGTATTGACTTTTGTTAAAACTGCATTTTAGGCTTACACCACACTAATACATGTTAAGGCTTCTTTTTTCAAGAATTTGATTCTTTTAATTAGGCTTTTTTTTATATGATGTGAGTTGTATCACCTTCGTGCTGGCAAAAAATATCAGCATGAATTTTAATTCAAAATCTAAAAATATGCTGTATTCAAGACCGTCAGTATGCATTGTAATTGTAGCATATTTATAAATAAATTAATAAATAGGACAAAAAACAGAGTGTCACGTCATTGACCCACACACACACTCAAACAGCAACCCATACGCTGGAGACTTCACCAGCAGCCGCAAACATCATATATCAGCTTTATTAGTGCACTAAAATCACACTGCATTAATGCAACCGTAAGAGATAGTTGAATCAATTACTAACAGTATCAATCTTCATCTGATGAACATTTGGCACAGTGGTTTCATGGGGCTTTGTGAGGTTTTAACGTAATGGAAGATAAAATCAAAGAAAAGCTATAGACCACACTGCTGAATTCTGGGAGAAAAAATAACCGGCCTTTTTTAGAACAGATGGCTTGAGTTTCAATTTCAATTTCAAATATCCTGCAGAGTCCTGACTGCAGCTCTAGGATAACGTCAGAAAGCAGAGACCGGCAGACACTGATGCTGCGGCTGAGGTATTTTAAAAGGGCCTGCTAGATTTGTGAATATTTGGACTAGGTACAAGACGCACACAATAACATACGGCGTGCGAAAGAGAACCCAAAGACCCGTTGATTTATGCTAGCAATCAAGTTCGACGAAACGTAATTCAGGTGAATGTATGTTTTTAACAGCAGTCTGCTAACTAAATAAAGGACCAAGGCCATCCGGACCTCCAGACTGAAATCACGAGGGACCAATATGAAAGAAATCCATTTTAAGTCACTCACACTGACATGTTTTGCAAGGACTTGCTACTGTTAGAGAAATGTGTAACATGGAGCAGTAAGCAGTGTTGGGGAAAGTTACTTTTAAAAGTAATGCATTACAATATTGCGTTACTCCATAAAAAAGTAACTAATTACGTTACTTAGTTACTTTTTATGGAAAGTAATGCGTTACGTTACTTTTGCGTTATTTTTTAAATCTGGACAGGGCTTGCTTGTTTGTTTTTAAATTTAAAAAGTTATATTTCTGGCAAATATAAAAGCCTTTTCACACCAAAAGTGAAATGAATAAGCCTCAGGCTGAAGGGAAAGTACAGTAGAATGCAGAAGAACACACTTCAGCAATAAAAAAAGACACAAATGTTCGTCTAGAGTAATGTGTGTTTATTAGTACGCTTGAACTGGATCATCGAAGCTCAGAAACAAATAGAATGGGATTAAATACATAAAGCATATTTGTGTTGTTTAACATTTAATTATTGCAGGTTTGCGTCATATTCTGAGTTGCGTTATTTTTATTCATTTTGAGGAATACTGAATCTGTGTTTTTTGTTTTTTGTGTGAGAGATGAATTAATGCATATTCATATTTATTTTAGAACTACAGTAACATCTTCTGATTTCTGTCACCATGGCGACAGGAGAGCTGTCAATCAATAAACTGGGGGAAAAAAAGTTACTTGCGTTACTTATTTGAAAAAGTAACTCAGATATTCTCTTGTAAATTAAAAAGTAATGCATTACTTTACTAGTTACTTGAAAAAAGTAATCTGATTACGTAACTCGCGTTACTTGTAATGCATTACCCCCGACACTGGCAGTAAATGATAATAATATACTGTCTTGATAAAAAACTATAGCTATATACTATTCAAATCAAACTACACAAACTGTGTATGTATACTGACATTCATGTAAATGTTTTTTCAAAAGCTAAACGTTGATTAAGAGAATAATAAGGCAAACTTAATGCAGGCGATGCATGCGAGACAACATGATTAAAATTCAGACATTAAGACAATTATAATTTACCCATTAAAAAAAGCATAGAGGAAGCTTTAAGGAATGCTGCATGATGTAACCATGCTGCCATCATGTGGAGATTTCCGCAGCAGTTTGACTACCAACTGGTATTTCATTGGTAGTACATGTTTGAGTGCATTGTGAAATATTTCTCATCATGGGTTTTTTTGAGGTGGTGACGCTGATCTCTCTGGGTTCTCTGTTCTCCATGACGGTGGTGTTGTAAATGTGCTGCTGGAACAATGCAGGATTGTCATTAACATCCAAGACCTCCACTGTGAGAGTCTGAGTGGAGGACAGAGAGGGGCCTGGACAGTGGACTCATAATCTAGACAAGAATTCAGGTACAGATGCCCTGCAAAAGAACAAGAGAGAAATATTAGCCGTTTCTCATCATTAGCTCATCATTAACCCATACTCAAGAACGCAAGTACAGAGGATGCATGAAAGTGGCCGGATGTGTTCTTGATATCGAGGATGCATCGAATGCAGACTTGAGAGAATCGAACCGTTCCCAGAAGACGTGGATGATGTACGGAAGCCTGTAAGCCAGATCTGTGTGTAAGTGTGTACTGCTGTTCAAAGGTTTGGGGTCACTAAGATTTTTTATGTTTTTTAAAGTCGTTCCTGCTGCATTTATTTGATCAGAAATACAGTAAAAATTGTGAAATAATATTTCAGTTTAAAACAGCTGCTTTCTATGTGAATGTGTTAAAGTGTAATGTATTTCTGTGATGTGCAGCTGTATTTTCAGCATCATTCCTCCAGTCTTCAGTGTCACATGATCTTCAGAAATCACTCTAATATGCTGATTTATTATCAGAGCTGGAGACTGTTGCTGCTTCATATTTTATTGGAACCCGTGATACATTCTTCAGGATTCTTTGATGAATAAAGAGTTATCCAAAATTGCAAATCCTTTGTAACAATATACACTACCGTTCAAAAGTTTGGGGTCAGCACGTTTTCTTTCTTTCTTTCTTTCTTTCTTTCTTTCTCTTTTTGAAATAAATGAATACTTTTATTTAGCAAGGACGTGTTAAATTGATAAGAAGTGATAGTAAAGCCTCAGTCAAACCAAACTGTATTCAGTGACCTTCAACATTTCTCACATTATATCACAGTTTATTCGCTGAAGTTTAGAAAATGGTCATAAAATATGACGAGACTGTGTCAGAACAAATTCATCCTGATAATGTCAGATATCACTTGTTCAGGTCAAAGTGTCTGAATAATAGTTTTGCTGGTAGTCCACTGTATGAAGAATTTTTGGGGTATAATATGTCACAGTTTACTTTCTTTTGCTCTCCTCACTTACATAAATGAACTACAGTGTCCTGCACACACATCAAAAATTATATCTGTGTCTGAATAATTTCTGGCGTGACTGTATATTGTTAGAAAAGCTTTCTATTTTGGACGAATGCTGGATATTTTTTAACTTCAATTGAAAAACGAGAGACAGCAACTCATTCTAGTGATTGCCAACGAATGGTAGTTTGTCTATAAAAGTGTCTTTGACCTTTAGAATAACTTCTGAAAAATGTTAATGCATTTTAATACACAAGTCCCTATTATGATGACACATAGCACTTTGTAGAGATGTCACAGTCAGACTATAGGACCCGGTTGAGACACAGTATCAGAAGCAGCAATAATCGAACACAAATAGACACAAATGAACATAATTATGTCCTGCAGAGCAGTAACAACAAGCCTTTTATAAATGTACTTAATACGCCTAACAGTTTGAGACCCCACACTTATTTTCAGACCTAAATAATTAACTAATTAAACATTTCAGAGTGTTTACACTTTTTATTACCAACTTTACTTTACTGGCTTTAATAGATAATCAGATCAGAATAACACAACTAACATAATGTTGCTGTATAAATGTGTGCATTTCTTATAAATCAAGCTTATTTAGCGTCATATTATTATTATTATTATTTTTAATTGACCAGAACAGAATATACAACAGTATTTGTACATAAAAGCATGCCGGAGTGCACAAAAAATGGATTCATTATTCATTATTAAGTCTTCTTTGCTTTTTTATTAACCATGTTCTTCAAAGCGGTGGATCCTGGACGCTTCTTCTTATGCATGTGAAAATCCCCAGAAGTTATACAAGTAAAATACAAGTATTATTATTACTTTCATTGGAATAATACATGCATTTATCAAAATTATTTAACTTGAATATAATATTTGTTTTCTTTCTAATGACATTTTCCATATAGAAAATCCTTGTGTATACACAATTACAAAAATAGATGGACAATAGACTCTTTTCCCACTGAACAAAAATCATAATATCCTAATTAAATCACATTTTTACCATGTACAATTTTAAACAATACGCCTTAATTGCAACTTATTAGGTTATATTTTTGTTTACATATGGTTCAAATACGTTTTTTGTTTACACATGATTCAAGTCTATAAATACTGCAGTTGAACTACGGTCACTTTAGTAAAACCATGGTTCATTTTCATCAGGGACTGCCAGTGACCGGCTGTTGCATGCATGAAATGCAACATTTTTATTCTGACAGTGTATGATTTCTATTAACATTACAGAATAGAACACGATCAATATTATCTTTCAACGTTCAATTTAAATAACTGTAATTGCACAATCTACGTAGGCTACAATTTCAGTTTGTTTATGGTGAAATAACTCTGTGCTTCTGTCCTCTGATAAGCATTGTTCAGGGCCGCCGTTCCCAAAAGCTTTAATGCTTTCTTATGATACTTTTGGGAAACGCAGGCCTGTTTGAATGCACTGTCGGCAGTGAGTGAACGCTCTCTGTGAGTAATTAGTTCTGTCTTGCAACATTTGCGTGTTCAGATGAGCAGGAAAATAGTTCTATCCTACACAATTACTCGCTAACAAATTATTCGTCCAATTCAATGCATATTGTATGCATTATTATTATAATTTTTTTGTTGAATTAACAAAATCACTGGTAAGTAAGACTCACCTTAGTATCGATATTTTTTGTTTGAGTATCGATACTTTCGATACTCGCGTCAGTATCGATATATCGATACTTTCCCTACAGAAAAAATGAGCCGATATGGGCCGATACCGATATGGTGGCCGATATATCGTGCATCCCTACTGCTAACGCAATGCTCTACCACTGAGCCACAGGAACATATTTTCCATTCATTGTTATTAATAATATGAAGTGCATTAAACAGTACATCACTGGGATTTGTGAGTTTCATTAAAAGCTAACATTTAACTCATAAAAATAAAATCATTCAAAATAAAACACATATTACTAGAAAAATAATATTTTATTTGTTTACTGCATGTCACGTGACCACACCCAGAGCACCGAGAACATGCAAATCTGATACTTTATTATTAAAATGTTTATTTTGCATGTAAATATATTAGGCGAAAGAGGACCAGATGACAAAAAAAGTTTGTGAATTTGTGCATTTTAATGTGTTTGAACGACAAAAGCCTTGGAAACACACGGTTAAATAACCAACTGAGTGATAATTCTGATAAAAGCTAATGTTTCATCAGCGTTTCGTGCAATGTTGAAACACTTAAGCCTGAAATTATTTTTTTAAAATGCGGTGGTCAAATGCTACAAAACTGAAATATTATAAAGTGTATATAAGCAGTAGGCTATTTTAGAAAGGAAAATTTAAAAGGAATTACTGAGAATCAATAAATTGAGTAATTGATTGCTATTGTGTAAATAAGATGTAATCCACACAAAAGTAACTGTAGTCTGATTACAAGTATTTTAAAATGTAATCTAATTACAAGTACTTAATTTTTTTAATCTGATTACGTATTCCAGTTAAACGACTAGTTAATACCACTTATGCTTTACCGCTAAACGGTATGAAAATCGCGATTATATTGACCCACGTTATCACGGTATTGTTAAAAAGTACTGACACATAAATCGTTTCGCCAAGTTTTATATTTAAAATCAACTAACAACAAATGTTTGCATAAACCCTGAAACAATAACATTACCGTTTAATTGAAACAAAGTAAGAATCTGATGTGAAAGACGACACGTTTAATAAGGTTAGGGGGGAAAATGACCATTTATAAACATCGTGGGAATCTGTTTTGTTACATACAGCAACTATTTCTCCGTCTTTCCAGTCACCGAGCACTTTACTTTGAGAGTTGTTTAAGTGAGAAAATCCGTAACTTAGTCCAGATTTGGGGGAATTGTAATGTTTAATCATTTATTTTATTATGCAAATAGTTTTTGCATTGAAATTTGCATAGACGTTTGTTTGCACATGCTGTCAATTATAGTTCTTGGAAAGAAAATTGCGATCGGTGCATCTCTAAACAAAATGCCATCGAATGCTTTCTGAAGAAGACCGTCAGGAATTTTATCATGATTTATCGTCAAACCGGTAATTGTTTCATCCCTACCGCCTTGTGTCTTTAGCTACAAGATGAAGATGGCAGTGAAGATGAGAGCGGAATACAAACCTGTGTTGCACATGCCTGTGCTGAAAGAGGGCCGAGAGCGAGGGCCGCTCCACGCCTCGGACCCTTACGGCCCGCTGGGATACCCGCTGTCTGGTGCGCCTCTTTCTTTTTGCTGATTTACACAAACCGAATGGCGGCGGCAACAATACTACAGCGAGAATAAAAGTTACGCTTTCTTTCTTTGCGTGAACATTTGGGCGGCGTTATGCAAATCTTCCCACATAGTGACGTAGACATGTGGGGGCGTGTTAGAACGAGCCGTTTTAGGTAGGTGTGGCTGACTCTGAACTTTTATAAAGAATATCTCTTTGGATTTGAGACTTTAGTCTTTGCAACTTTACAGATCTTCTTTATGCACCAAGAGCTTGTAACACTCCGAAGAGAACGGAAAACTCGCATCATATGACCCCTTTAATGTTGCTTTAGTGACTAAACAAAAAGTTTGTTAGTGAAATAGCAACACTGACTTCTCAGTTCGCTGTAATTGTTGTTCTTGATTTATTCAGATGCTAGTCCAGATTATTTGGTGACCGGAACTCATCCGTATCCATCTGCTCCGGGTAAGAGCGTTTAATCCTGCGAGCATTTAAATCAGTTACACAGAACTGGCCTAATGGAGTTTTTTTTCCTCCTAATGTTTTCAGGGGTGGCCCTCACTGCAGATACACAGATGCAGAAGATGCCCAGTGAAGCAGGTGTTCACTCCATGGCTCTGGCTCTTCCTCCCGCTCAAGCAAGGTGAAAAGCTAAACGCACATCCTTCATAACTGATTCTAAATTCTGTGTCTTTTTAATATCCTGATGAAATTGCGAATTGCGAATAAAAAGGGCTTTCAGGATTGCTGTGCTTGTTTCTGTGGCCCAAGTGCATGTTATTAGCGACTCCAATGTGGAGGTGAGCTTGTGTGCGTTTACTGCAAACCTCTGATGGCTGCTCGAGTTTTAAAAGAACACAATGTAGCTCTCATGCTCGGTGGTTCGAAAAACGCATTATTTTTTCATATAATTTACATTATTACAATACCTTTCTCCCCAGGCTGGCACAAACGGCTCGATTAGTTCCGGCTTTGATGAAGCTCCGCCTTCCGAAAAACAAAATGTGTTGTGATTGGTTAGCTGTCCCAGTGCGTTGTGATTGGCGAACAGCTTAGACGGTGTTTCAGTACTGCCGCACCTCTTGCTCCGTCTTTCAACAAAAGCTTTTGGGAATCCGGCACTTCACACTCGTGATGTGGCAGCTGTCTTCAGTACAATGCGCAGCACACAATAGCAAATTGGGGTTATAATGCTCAGGAACAGAGTT
>NW_015505428.1:758836-760584 GCF_001515645.1 Sinocyclocheilus grahami | reverse complement strand
CATTGTAGTCTACTCTCCCAGGATCAGGAAACAGTCCTCCATAAAATGTGCTGCACACATCTGAATATTTGGGTTGAAGTGTTCTGGAACAGTGTTGTAAATACAACTTAACCACTGATTTCTAGTCGTGTCCTCTTTTGGAAGTCCAACAAAGTAGTTTTGCTTTCACAACGAAGCACACAGCGCCTTCACGACATGGCGGCGGCAACAATACTACAGCGAGAATAAAAGTTACGCTTTCTTTCTTTGCGTGAACATTTGGGCGGCGTTATGCAAATCTTCCCACATAGTGACGTAGACATGTGGGGGCGTGTTAGAACGAGCCGTTTTAGGTAGGTGTGGCTGACTCTGAACTTTTATAAAGAATATCTCTTTGGATTTGAGACTTTAGTCTTTGCAACTTTACAGATCTTCTTTATGCACCAAGAGCTTGTAACACTCCGAAGAGAACGGAAAACTCGCATCATATGACCCCTTTAATGTTGCTTTAGTGACTAAACAAAAAGTTTGTTAGTGAAATAGCAACACTGACTTCTCAGTTCGCTGTAATTGTTGTTCTTGATTTATTCAGATGCTAGTCCAGATTATTTGGTGACCGGAACTCATCCGTATCCATCTGCTCCGGGTAAGAGCGTTTAATCCTGCGAGCATTTAAATCAGTTACACAGAACTGGCCTAATGGAGTTTTTTTTCCTCCTAATGTTTTCAGGGGTGGCCCTCACTGCAGATACACAGATGCAGAAGATGCCCAGTGAAGCAGGTGTTCACTCCATGGCTCTGGCTCTTCCTCCCGCTCAAGCAAGGTGAAAAGCTAAACGCACATCCTTCATAACTGATTCTAAATTCTGTGTCTTTTTAATATCCTGATGAAATTGCGAATTGCGAATAAAAAGGGCTTTCAGGATTGCTGTGCTTGTTTCTGTGGCCCAAGTGCATGTTATTAGCGACTCCAATGTGGAGGTGAGCTTGTGTGCGTTTACTGCAAACCTCTGATGGCTGCTCGAGTTTTAAAAGAACACAATGTAGCTCTCATGCTCGGTGGTTCGAAAAACGCATTATTTTTTCATATAATTTACATTATTACAATACCTTTCTCCCCAGGCTGGCACAAACGGCTCGATTAGTTCCGGCTTTGATGAAGCTCCGCCTTCCGAAAAACAAAATGTGTTGTGATTGGTTAGCTGTCCCAGTGCGTTGTGATTGGCGAACAGCTTAGACGGTGTTTCAGTACTGCCGCACCTCTTGCTCCGTCTTTCAACAAAAGCTTTTGGGAATCCGGCACTTCACACTCGTGATGTGGCAGCTGTCTTCAGTACAATGCGCAGCACACAATAGCAAATTGGGGTTATAATGCTCAGGAACAGAGTTAAAAAGTAAATTGCAACCAGTGTTTCCTGACATCATCCGCTTTCGGAAGCCCAAACAAAGACGTTTGGACACGGAGAAGAAAAAACAGCGTTTCAGGCGGTCGGTCGCACACCGGACGAGAAGCGCAGTGTCGCGCCACGGCTTTAAAATTCAAATACATTATTTTCTATGAGTGTAGCAAACCGGCGCCAAGCGCCAGTGCCCAGCTACGTTGTGTTATACTTGTAAGAATTGTTCTAGACATGCCGAAAATTTGACGCTACAGCACAGCAGCTGCTGCTCTTGGTTTTCTCTGATGTACTAACTCTGCAGCAGCTCTTCTTCTTCATCGTCTCGTCTGATGCACTCACTCAACCAAGCGTTCTAACCACAACCTCGCC
>NW_015505428.1:751858-753406 GCF_001515645.1 Sinocyclocheilus grahami | reverse complement strand
CATTGTAGTCTACTCTCCCAGGATCAGGAAACAGTCCTCCATAAAATGTGCTGCACACATCTGAATATTTGGGTTGAAGTGTTCTGGAACAGTGTTGTAAATACAACTTAACCACTGATTTCTAGTCGTGTCCTCTTTTGGAAGTCCAACAAAGTAGTTTTGCTTTCACAACGAAGCACACAGCGCCTTCACGACATGGCGGCGGCAACAATACTACAGCGAGAATAAAAGTTACGCTTTCTTTCTTTGCGTGAACATTTGGGCGGCGTTATGCAAATCTTCCCACATAGTGACGTAGACATGTGGGGGCGTGTTAGAACGAGCCGTTTTAGGTAGGTGTGGCTGACTCTGAACTTTTATAAAGAATATCTCTTTGGATTTGAGACTTTAGTCTTTGCAACTTTACAGATCTTCTTTATGCACCAAGAGCTTGTAACACTCCGAAGAGAACGGAAAACTCGCATCATATGACCCCTTTAATGTTGCTTTAGTGACTAAACAAAAAGTTTGTTAGTGAAATAGCAACACTGACTTCTCAGTTCGCTGTAATTGTTGTTCTTGATTTATTCAGATGCTAGTCCAGATTATTTGGTGACCGGAACTCATCCGTATCCATCTGCTCCGGGTAAGAGCGTTTAATCCTGCGAGCATTTAAATCAGTTACACAGAACTGGCCTAATGGAGTTTTTTTTCCTCCTAATGTTTTCAGGGGTGGCCCTCACTGCAGATACACAGATGCAGAAGATGCCCAGTGAAGCAGGTGTTCACTCCATGGCTCTGGCTCTTCCTCCCGCTCAAGCAAGGTGAAAAGCTAAACGCACATCCTTCATAACTGATTCTAAATTCTGTGTCTTTTTAATATCCTGATGAAATTGCGAATTGCGAATAAAAAGGGCTTTCAGGATTGCTGTGCTTGTTTCTGTGGCCCAAGTGCATGTTATTAGCGACTCCAATGTGGAGGTGAGCTTGTGTGCGTTTACTGCAAACCTCTGATGGCTGCTCGAGTTTTAAAAGAACACAATGTAGCTCTCATGCTCGGTGGTTCGAAAAACGCATTATTTTTTCATATAATTTACATTATTACAATACCTTTCTCCCCAGGCTGGCACAAACGGCTCGATTAGTTCCGGCTTTGATGAAGCTCCGCCTTCCGCAAAAACAAAACGGGTGTGATTGGTTAGCTGTCCCAGTGCGTTGTGATTGGCGAACAGCTTAGACGGTGTTTCAGTACTGCCGCACCTCTTGCTCCGTCTTTCAACAAAAGCTTTTGGGAATCCGGCACTTCACACTCGTGATGTGGCAGCTGTCTTCAGTACAATGCGCAGCACACAATAGCAAATTGGGGTTATAATGCTCAGGAACAGAGTTGACAAGTAAATTGCTACCACTGTTTCCTGACATCATTCGCTTTCGGAAGCCCAAACAAAGACGTTTGGACACGGAGGAGAAAAAACAGCGTTTCAGGCGGTCGGTCGCACACCGGACGAGAAGCGCAGCGTCGCGCCACGGCTTTAAAATTCAAACACATTATTTTCTATGAGTGTAGCA
>NW_015505428.1:748895-751235 GCF_001515645.1 Sinocyclocheilus grahami | reverse complement strand
TACTTGTAAGAATTGTTCTAGACATGCCGAAAATTTGACGCTACAGCACAGCAGCTGCTCTTCTTGGTTTTCTCTGCTGCACTAACTCTGCAGCAGCTCTTCTTCTTCATCGTCTCATCTGATGCACTCACTCAACCAAGCTTTCTACCCACACCCTCGCTTATTTCATCTATTTTAATTATATTCTAATAAGCCACTTTGTGATATCACAACCCCCGGAAACCAACGCTGTAGTCCAAACGAGCCGTTCTTTGTATTTCTTGAAAAGGGATTTTTTTAAAAACGATATATGTCCCTTTGGAGTGGACTTTCTAGATCTTTTTTTTAATGCCCAAACATACACACTACACACTGACTAAAATTAAAAAAGTAAATGTAAAGTAAACACGGTGACGTTTTATTTCACATGTCGTTTGCGTTAGCTCTCTTGTTTTGAGCCATTTCGTTCGCAATCATGAAATTTCTACAGTGACTCATTTGGCGCACATCATATACTTGTAAGAATTGTTCTAGACATGCCGAAAATTTGACGCTACAGCACAGCAGCTGCTGCTCTTGGTTTTCTCTGATGTACTAACTCTGCAGCAGCTCTTCTTCTTCATCGTCTCGTCTGATGCACTCACTCAACCAAGCGTTCTAACCACAACCTCGCCTATTTCATCTATTTTAATTATATTCTAATAAGCCACTTTGTGATATCACAAACCCCGGAAACCAACGCTGTAGTCCAAACGAGCCGTTCTTTGTATTTCTTCCGCTTCTTTTTTCTCTTTGCACTGCAATTGTGAAGAGGTCACATGGGCTTTTTATTTATTTATTTATTTAATGTTCTACTCTTGCATCCAGTGCTGTTCACTCGTGATTGGATCTAATGCCCAAACATACACACTACACACTGACTAAAATTAAAAAAGTAAATGTAAAGTAAACACGGTGACGTTTTATTTCACATGTCGTTTGCGTTAGCTCTCTTGTTTTGAGCCATTTCGTTCGCAATCATGAAATTTCTACAGTGACTCATTTGGCGCACATCATACTCTTTCTATGAAACCTGTAAACCGCATTCACTCGAGCGTTGCGATTATTTTGCATTTGCTAGAATTCAATCAAATGGATTTCTGAACTCATTTTTGTGTGTTGTCAACACAAAATTCCTTTAGTGTTTAGGCCGCCGCTTTTTTCTCTTTGCACTGCAATTGTGAAGAGGTCACATGGGCTTTTAATTTATTTATTTATTTAATGTTCTACTCTTGCATCCAGTGCTGTTCACTCGTGATTGGATGATTCTGAGACTGAAGTGAATGAGGCATTGAGATGTGTTTTTCTTTGGTTTGTAGGCAGGAGGCCAGCCGAACTGCAGCCAGTGTGGCAGAAATCCACAGACATGCAGGAGCTGCAGAGAGATCTCATCCCCCGCTGCACGCGCTGGTGAGCAGCAGCTTTTAGTTTTATGTCTTCATTTTGTCAATTTAGTAGTTGTCAATTTTACTTTGTTTGTGTAGCGCTGTATACAATACTGTTGGGCTGCACAATTAGTCGAATTTCTGATCGCGATTACAATTACGGATGCCACAATTACGTAATCGTTCAAAACGGCAATTAATCGTTCAAAGTCCACTTATGTTATTCTGCACGCTTAAGATGCGTTTTTTTCTTTCTACAAGGGTTTTTCCCATTATTTTTTTAATTTTAGTTTTAGTATAACATAATAATACCATTCATATTTTTACTTTTTTATAATTTAAAGAAGATTTATAGTTTACATTTGAGGCTTAATACTATAGAAATGCAATAAAAGTTACTGAAAGAGTATAAAAGTGTTTTCAGCTTGTTTATTTTCATTAATAAAAATACGGCATGCAGTTGCATCAAACAATGGTATAAACATCATTCAATGCAAATTGTGGTAATCGTGATTAATAATCGCAATTACAATTTCAAGGGAATAATCGACAATTATGATTGTTGTCAGAATCGTGCAGCCCTAATACTAAATTCATCTGGTGATTAAAAAAAGTACTAAAAGATCCTTTCCAAATGATTCTCTCTTTTTCTGGGAACCTTCTTTCATCAAAAGTCATCTCGTATAAGGAAAGATGAGACGGTTTCTCCAAAGAGCAGCACTCGCTCTGCTAACCTGATAACAACTCTTCCTATGATATTGGTTACAGTAATGAAATTTAGGGGAAGAGGAACTGCGTCTGCCCAGCTCTACTCTAAATGTGATTAATAGAAACGTATCGATTTATGCAGCTCACACTTTTGAGGTTTATGGATCAGTCTTTTAAGTAATGATCAAGGGTGCATATAAAACCTGATCTCCCCAGACAGGAAAAGAGA
>NW_015505428.1:746983-747671 GCF_001515645.1 Sinocyclocheilus grahami | reverse complement strand
ATTACGGATGCCACAATTACGTAATCGTTCAAAACGGCAATTAATCGTTCAAAGTCCACTTATGTTATTCTGCACGCTTAAGATGCGTTTTTTTCTTTCTACAAGGGTTTTTCCCATTATTTTTTTAATTTTAGTTTTAGTATAACATAATAATACCATTCATATTTTTACTTTTTTATAATTTAAAGAAGATTTATAGTTTACATTTGAGGCTTAATACTATAGAAATGCAATAAAAGTTACTGAAAGAGTATAAAAGTGTTTTCAGCTTGTTTATTTTCATTAATAAAAATACGGCATGCAGTTGCATCAAACAATGGTATAAACATCATTCAATGCAAATTGTGGTAATCGTGATTAATAATCGCAATTACAATTTCAAGGGAATAATCGACAATTATGGTTTTTGTCTACAATACTGATTGTGTCAAAGCAGCTTTACAGTGACAGGAAAATAGTTTGTCAATAATTCTATAAATGTGTAAATATCAATTCTGTAAATATTTCTATTTAGCTTTACGTCAACTTCATATTTCAGTTATTTGCCCATGCAACATTTGCACTTTTTAGAGCTTTTCTTTAAGTTTAATATTTATATATATACAGTGGGTACGGAAAGTATTCAGACCCCCTTAAATTTTTCACTCTTTGTTATATTGCAGCCATTTGCTAAAATCATTTAAGTTAA
>NW_015505428.1:740633-746817 GCF_001515645.1 Sinocyclocheilus grahami | reverse complement strand
ATATATATATATATTTATTTATGAGTAGTTTTAAATTTAGTTAATAGCACTGGTGAGCATCTTCTGTCCGCTCATCTCTGATTGTGTTTCTTCTAAGCGTCTGTCTTAGGTTGTACCAAACAATGACGTGACGCGATCAAATAGCAACCAGCGTGGAGTGAGCGGCGAGCACTGTTTATTATGCAGCACATGTCAGCAGCGTGGAAGCATTTAAACTGTCGGAGAACGACGGAAAAGTCATTACAAGCACCGACAGCGAGAGACTGTTTAGTGCTGCATCACATGTCTTCGATGAAAAGAGGAAGGGGTGATTGTTGCTGGTTACTGATGATGATTGAAATCACGAAATGGCCTTAATTAGTAAATAACTGCAGAACGTTATGTTTTCTAATACAGGCACGCATTGCATGTATTCTGACAGCGCTGCATGAACTCCGCTTGTTAACCAGGTTCCAAAGCACGAGGAAAATCTGCTCTAAAGCAGTGTTACTCGTCAGTTGCTCAAGTCACATTTTTATGAATTTTTACAAGGCATGTGACGTATTCATAATGAGACTCATTTATAAATCTGCTGTCGACAAAAAGAAGCGCTGAGGTCTTCCTGCACGTTTCCACCAAAATAAACGTTGATAAAAAGCAAGAACTCCAACATTCATAAATGTTAGTATTGTTGTAATTTTACTGTTGTTCTGTAAAGTAAAATAAAAAGATAATAATAATGATAATAATCATTACAATAGCTGTTAATACATTTATTATAACATGCACACATAGTGTTCAAATTAAGATCTGTAATATTTTCTTATGCTTTAAAAGAAGTTCAGCAAGGCTGCTTTTAATTTTACAGTAAAAAATGCATGCCTGATTCAAGAAGGGGTTGTACTTCACAGTCTCTCATGGAAGGAGGCACAAAGAGTTCTGCGCTGGTGCCAAGAAAGGCTCCTACCATGCCCAAACCTCAGTGGCATCCCCCATGGAAACTGTACCGAGTGAGTGCCGCGTCTTTGGCTTCATTATTAAAGGCCATTGTGACAATAAAGGAGCGTTTGCAATGATGGCGTTTCATTGGAAATGATGATGCTCTTCTGGGTCATCAGTGGTCATCTGGGCTGGGTCAGATCTATAGCAGTGGAGCCTGGAAACCAGTGGTTTGTGACTGGATCAGCAGACAGGACTATAAAGGTGATCTATGTGACTTCAAATTAATCCAAATAAAGCCAAAATGATGATATGGCTTTGTGTGATTGTCATACAATAGATATAATTAAACCACAGCCTTTGTGATATAATCACACTAAGCCATTTCAGTAATTATGTGTGTTTATGTAATGTATGTAAATCTTTGCATCTGTTCTGAGTCTCTTATAGCATGTGTTTCTGAATGCAGCGTGCAAACCGTCTTCCCAAGCTTGTGAATAAAAGCACTTATGAACCTGCGGTTGTCAACAAAAGACGAGCTTTGTGCTCTCTGCAGTTTTCCACTAAAGTAAAAGAAATCATTAGGATATTAAGTAAAGATTATGTTCCATGAATATATTTTCTAAATTTCCTACTGTAAATATATCAAAACTTAATGTTTGATTAGTAATATGCATTGCTAAGAACTTCATTTGAGCAACTTTAAAGATGATTTTCTCAATATTTAGATTTTTTTACACGCTCAGATTCCAGATTTTCAAATATTGTCCGATCCTAACAAACCACACATCAATGGAAAGCTTATTTATTCAGCTTTCAGATGATGTATACATCTCAATTTCGAAAATATGACCCTTATGACTGGTTTTGTGCTGCAGGGTCACATACGTACCTTTTCATTTTACAGTGAATTACAATAAGATAATTCTAAGCTTGTGTAGAATATTATGCATCATGACTAGCGTTTGTTCTGTATTGTCAGATCTGGGATCTTGCCAGCGGGAAGCTGAAGTTGTCTCTGACGGGTCACATCAGCACGGTGAGAGGCGTCGCTGTCAGCACACGCAGCCCTTACCTCTTCTCCTGCGGCGAGGACAAGCAGGTTAAATGCTGGGATCTAGAGTATAACAAGGTACAGCCTTTAAATACAAACACAAACCATGTGCATTCAGCCTGAGCTTTACTTACAGAAGACTTCCACAGGTTATTAGGCACTATCACGGCCATCTGAGCGCAGTCTACGACATTGACCTCCATCCTACCATTGATGTGCTGGTGACCTGCAGTCGAGACGCCTCCGCCAGAGTAAGACATCACGAGTCCTCGCATGTTTTTGCTGGTGATTGATCTTGAACCTACTGTGCAACAGTACTATCGTGTGTGTGTGTGTGTGTGTGTGTGGTAGGTTTGGGACATCAGGTCCAAGGCAAATGTCCACACTCTTTCTGGACACACCAACACAGTGGCTACCGTCAAATGTCAAAGTGCCGAGCCACAGGTGGTTACAGGTGTGTATCCGTCTTATATTTTTCCTTCTGGACCGATTTCTGCTGCAGCTACAGTTTTCGAGAGAATACCTTGTGTTTTTCTGTTATGCTCATGTTTGATGTGCTTTATTTTCCTCCTTCAGGAAGTCATGACACCACCATCAGACTCTGGGATCTGGTCGCTGGCAAGACTAGAGCCACTCTGACCAATCACAAGAAGTCTGTCAGAGCACTGGTGCTCCATCCCAGACAGTATGTTGATTTTGAGTGAACAACATCAAAAAAAATCTGTAAGAAACACGATTAACTAATAGGGATGCACCGAATGTTCGGCCGAAAATAGCAAAAAACTGAATAAATTGTACCAAACAATGACGTGACGCGATCAAATAGCAACCAGCGTGGAGTGAGCGGCGAGCACTGTTTATTATGCAGCACATGTCAGCAGCGTGGAAGCATTTAAACTGTCGGAGAACGACGGAAAAGTCATTACAAGCACCGACAGCGAGAGACTGTTTAGTGCTGCATCACATGTCTTCGATGAAAAGAGGAAGGGGTGATTGTTGCTGGTTACTGATGATGATTGAAATCACGAAATGGCCTTAATTAGTAAATAACTGCAGAACGTTATGTTTTCTAATACAGGCACGCATTGCATGTATTCTGACAGCGCTGCATGAACTCCGCTTGTTAACCAGGTTCCAAAGCACGAGGAAAATCTGCTCTAAAGCAGTGTTACTCGTCAGTTGCTCAAGTCACATTTTTATGAATTTTTACAAGGCATGTGACGTATTCATAATGAGACTCATTTATAAATCTGCTGTCGACAAAAAGAAGCGCTGAGGTCTTCCTGCACGTTTCCACCAAAATAAACGTTGATAAAAAGCAAGAACTCCAACATTCATAAATGTTAGTATTGTTGTAATTTTACTGTTGTTCTGTAAAGTAAAATAAAAAGATAATAATAATGATAATAATCATTACAATAGCTGTTAATACATTTATTATAACATGCACACATAGTGTTCAAATTAAGATCTGTAATATTTTCTTATGCTTTAAAAGAAGTTCAGCAAGGCTGCTTTTAATTTTACAGTAAAAAATGCATGCCTGATTCAAGAAGGGGGTCTGATCGCCAAAAAATATTATTTTACAAACTCGTTAAATTGTGCTTTGTTGGTATAGTGTGCTAGAATGTAAAAAAACGTTCAGTGTTAAATATTTTTAAATTGCTGTTTTGTAATTGATTTTTTTCTTTAAAAAGCAAGACAAAACCGTAAACATTTTGGCTATTTAATTTATGCAATGGTGAAAAAAAATTGGCAAAATACACGAGGAAAAATTTTTTTTTTTATTGGCTTCGGCCAATAATTTTCATTTCGGTGCATCCCTATTAACTAATATAGTAGTGAACCTTTAAACGGAGTAGAAACAGAATAAAGTAATTTAAGTTGTGAATTAAGGCCCTATAAAATCCACCTTTTTTTTTTATTAGTTTATTTCAATTTGTGCCACATTCTGTTTCCATGTGACATTGCAGTTTTCTGTGTGTTCAGTAAAAAAACAGGTTATTAAAATTGTTAAACAATGATCGGCAGATGTTTTCGCTGCAAAGCAAGCAGACGCAAACTAATCAAATTCGTTGTTAATTATATTCATTAACGGTTATAATGTAGTTTATTGATTAGTTGTTACAGTATTTATATACTATTCTAGTATTTATTCGTATTTTGATTTGGCTTTTTACATTTTCAAATTTTTCTGAGGTTTTCGTTATTTGTGCTTTTGTCTTTTTTTTATGTATATTTATAAATTGCTTTATTTTAGTTTTAGTAACTTTAGTAATTCAGATTAAACGTACTACAGTTAGTTGCCAGGGTATTATTTGCATTGAACGTTACATTTTACTACATGATAGTATTTTTTTCTTTTTCTTCAATTTCATGCATCTGGTTAAACAGAGCTTTTATTTTGGTGCAAGATTTACATGATGTATTTTTAGCCATAATTTGTTTCCCGTATGACAGAAATCATGTTCATGTCAACAATGTTACAGATTGCCACAGATCTGTTTCAAAGCTTTCCTGTCTCTTCATCAAAATCAGGTACACCTTTGCCTCTGGCTCTCCAGACAACATCAAGCAGTGGAAATGTCCTGATGGGAACTTCATCCAAAATCTTTCCGGACACAACGCCATCATCAACACGCTGGCTGTCAATTCAGATGGAGTTCTGGTGTCTGGAGGTGAAATGCTCCTTCACACTTTTACGTTGCAAAGCTGGTCCTGCTAAAAATCTGTTGAACAATGTTGAATTGTGTCTCATTCCTGATTCCCTCCCTCATGTCCAATTGACCTGTCGGTAAGCCCCTCCCCTCGAACGCAGATGAGCCAATGGCAGTCGAGTATCAGTTGCATGAGGAGCGGAACTCCGACATCTGTAGGCTTCAGCGCCATAGAGAAACATTGGAAGATTGGTGTTTATGCTTCAAAAATGGAAAAACGATGTGCCTGGGGTACTTATAACACTGACTCCAGCTATCCTGAGAGGATGGGCAATAGAATTAATTTTATTCCATTTCCTAAATCCAACCAAAACGGAGCAAGACGTCCCTAAGCATTCACCCGCAATCACCATGAAGACGAAAACTTTCATTTTCTGGTTGTCGTACTCTCATTAAGTTACACTTTTCATCAGCTCAAGCTGAACGTTAATGTCATCTTGTGCTTCAGCAAGGTATCTCTGGCTAAAACTAGTCCATGCTAACGTACAAACCTAAATAGCGAACTGTTCTCTTTAATATCTTTTATATATCCCTCCAAGGCATATTTAAGTCCCACTTGAAGGTCCATCTGTGTCCCAAATTGATCAGAAACCCCTCGGAAGAAGGTTTTCGCTGACAGCTGTCGTTGTAAGGCAGTGAGCAACAACGTTTGTTTGTTCGAGTGAGCAACCAATAAACAGTAACTGAGGGGGCGGGGCTTACCGATAGGTCAATTGATGCATCTGTTGTTGACTGTTGTTTTTCTCATCAGCTGATAACGGCACTATTCACATGTGGGACTGGAGGACTGGCTACAACTTCCAGAGGATTCATGCGGCGGTGCAGCCCGGTTCTCTAGACAGTGAGTCTGGGATCTTTGCGTGCGTGTTCGATCAGTCTGAGAGCCGCCTCATAACAGCAGAGGCTGACAAAACCATCAAGGTCTACAAAGAGGACGACACGGCTGTAAGTTATTGCTTGTTATTCTACTCAAAACTATTAATGATAAAATGTGTCGATTGTGAAATGTTTATAATTGAAAGGTTTGTCAGATGGAAAAGGATTGCCTTGATGTTCTGCTGCAAATTTACCAAGTTAAGATTTTCTTTAAAACTAGTTTTTTTTGTTTTTTTCCAGACTGAAGAATCCCACCCGGTTAATTGGAAACCTGAGATTCTGAAGAGAAAAAGATTTTAATATTTGCTGGGTTTTTTTCTGTTTTTGAAAACTTTCATTTTGTTACATTTTAGCCAGCTGATTTCTAACAGTTTCTGCTTAAGACATAAACGTAAACAGCACATTCACAATTTAAGTGAAGTCAGGAGACTTAAGATCAGATGAGACATTTAGCTTTGTTCTACCCATTTAAAAAAAAAAAAAAAAACACTGGGGAGATCTGGGATGTAAAAAAAAGAAAAAAAAGATAGAATGCCATATAGACTAAATTCTCTACAGAAAAGTTTCAAGAGCAAATTTCTCTTGTGATGAAGAAAAACTTATGCATTTTTTTTTATAA
>NW_015505428.1:647919-735735 GCF_001515645.1 Sinocyclocheilus grahami | reverse complement strand
AAGAGGAAGGGGTGATTGTTGCTGGTTACTGATGATGATTGAAATCGAGAAATGGCCTTAATTAGTAAATAACTGCAGAACGTTATGTTTTCTAATACAGGCACGCATTGCATGTATTCTGACAGCGCTGCATGAACTCCGCTTGTTAACCAGGTTCCAAAGCACGAGGAAAATCTGCTCTAAAGCAGTGTTACTCGTCAGTTGCTCAAGTCACATTTTTATGAATTTTTACAAGGCATGTGACGTATTCATAATGAGACTCATTTATAAATCTGCTGTCGACAAAAAGAAGCGCTGAGGTCTTCCTGCACGTTTCCACCAAAATAAACGTTGATAAAAAGCAAGAACTCCAACATTCATAAATGTTAGTATTGTTGTAATTTTACTGTTGTTCTGTAAAGTAAAATAAAAAGATAATAATAATGATAATAATCATTACAATAGCTGTTAATACATTTATTATAACATGCACACATAGTGTTCAAATTAAGATCTGTAATATTTTCTTATGCTTTAAAAGAAGTTCAGCAAGGCTGCTTTTAATTTTACAGTAAAAAATGCATGCCTGATTCAAGAAGGGGGTCTGATCGCCAAAAAATATTATTTTACAAACTCGTTAAATTGTGCTTTGTTGGTATAGTGTGCTAGAATGTAAAAAAACGTTCAGTGTTAAATATTTTTAAATTGCTGTTTTGTAATTGATTTTTTTCTTTAAAAAGCAAGACAAAACCGTAAACATTTTGGCTATTTAATTTATGCAATGGTGAAAAAAAATTGGCAAAATACACGAGGAAAAATTTTTTTTTTTATTGGCTTCGGCCAATAATTTTCATTTCGGTGCATCCCTATTAACTAATATAGTAGTGAACCTTTAAACGGAGTAGAAACAGAATAAAGTAATTTAAGTTGTGAATTAAGGCCCTATAAAATCCACCTTTTTTTTTTATTAGTTTATTTCAATTTGTGCCACATTCTGTTTCCATGTGACATTGCAGTTTTCTGTGTGTTCAGTAAAAAAACAGGTTATTAAAATTGTTAAACAATGATCGGCAGATGTTTTCGCTGCAAAGCAAGCAGACGCAAACTAATCAAATTCGTTGTTAATTATATTCATTAACGGTTATAATGTAGTTTATTGATTAGTTGTTACAGTATTTATATACTATTCTAGTATTTATTCGTATTTTGATTTGGCTTTTTACATTTTCAAATTTTTCTGAGGTTTTCGTTATTTGTGCTTTTGTCTTTTTTTTATGTATATTTATAAATTGCTTTATTTTAGTTTTAGTAACTTTAGTAATTCAGATTAAACGTACTACAGTTAGTTGCCAGGGTATTATTTGCATTGAACGTTACATTTTACTACATGATAGTATTTTTTTCTTTTTCTTCAATTTCATGCATCTGGTTAAACAGAGCTTTTATTTTGGTGCAAGATTTACATGATGTATTTTTAGCCATAATTTGTTTCCCGTATGACAGAAATCATGTTCATGTCAACAATGTTACAGATTGCCACAGATCTGTTTCAAAGCTTTCCTGTCTCTTCATCAAAATCAGGTACACCTTTGCCTCTGGCTCTCCAGACAACATCAAGCAGTGGAAATGTCCTGATGGGAACTTCATCCAAAATCTTTCCGGACACAACGCCATCATCAACACGCTGGCTGTCAATTCAGATGGAGTTCTGGTGTCTGGAGGTGAAATGCTCCTTCACACTTTTACGTTGCAAAGCTGGTCCTGCTAAAAATCTGTTGAACAATGTTGAATTGTGTCTCATTCCTGATTCCCTCCCTCATGTCCAATTGACCTGTCGGTAAGCCCCTCCCCTCGAACGCAGATGAGCCAATGGCAGTCGAGTATCAGTTGCATGAGGAGCGGAACTCCGACATCTGTAGGCTTCAGCGCCATAGAGAAACATTGGAAGATTGGTGTTTATGCTTCAAAAATGGAAAAACGATGTGCCTGGGGTACTTATAACACTGACTCCAGCTATCCTGAGAGGATGGGCAATAGAATTAATTTTATTCCATTTCCTAAATCCAACCAAAACGGAGCAAGACGTCCCTAAGCATTCACCCGCAATCACCATGAAGACGAAAACGTTCATTTTGGTTGTCGTACTCTCATTAAGTTACACTTTTCATCAGCTCAAGCTGAACGTTAATGTCATCTTGTGCTTCAGCAAGGTATCTCTGGCTAAAACTAGTCCATGCTAACGTACAAACCTAAATAGCGAACTGTTCTCTTTAATATCTTTTATATATCCCTCCAAGGCATATTTAAGTCCCACTTGAAGGTCCATCTGTGTCCCAAATTGATCAGAAACCCCTCGGAAGAAGGTTTTCGCTGACAGCTGTCGTTGTAAGGCAGTGAGCAACAACGTTTGTTTGTTCGAGTGAGCAACCAATAAACAGTAACTGAGGGGGCGGGGCTTACCGATAGGTCAATTGATGCATCTGTTGTTGACTGTTGTTTTTCTCATCAGCTGATAACGGCACTATTCACATGTGGGACTGGAGGACTGGCTACAACTTCCAGAGGATTCATGCGGCGGTGCAGCCCGGTTCTCTAGACAGCGAGTCTGGGATCTTTGCGTGCGTGTTCGATCAGTCTGAGAGCCGCCTCATAACAGCAGAGGCCGACAAAACCATCAAGGTCTACAAAGAGGACGACACGGCTGTAAGTTATTGCTTGTTATTCTACTCAAAACTATTAATGATAAAATGTGTCGATTGTGAAATGTTTATAATTGAAAGGTTTGTCAGATGGAAAAGGATTGCCTTGATGTTCTGCTGCAAATTTACCAAGTTAAGATTTTCTTTAAAACTAGTTTTTTTTGTTTTTTTCCAGACTGAAGAATCCCACCCGGTTAATTGGAAACCTGAGATTCTGAAGAGAAAAAGATTTTAGAATGTTTTTTTTTTTTGCTATTTCAAATTTTTCATTTTGTTACGTTTTAGCCATCTAAGACCGTTTCTGCTCATGGCATAAACGACACATCCACAGTTTTAGACTTCAGATCAGATGACGCATTTAGCTTTGCTCTATCTATTAAAAAAAGCAACACTGCAGATCTATAGATTTCTTGTATACAAGGTTTCTTCCCAGTCCACTCCAAACAGCATTTGCAGGTCTATATGACCAGGCCGGCTAACTATTCAACTGCAAGATCTCTTACAGTATAATTATAATAACACATAACTATTTGCAAATGATGGCTGTTCATGTTTGCCAAGTTTAAATAAACTGAGCAATTGATGCATTCATACCTTGACATTTTTTTTGGCAACTTACAACAAATCCCTATAAATTAGTAATAAAACATAGATTTTATCGTCTAGAAAATTGTGTTTCCCAACACATAACTATTTGCAAATGATGGCTGTTCATGTTTGCCAAGTTTAAATAAACTGAGCAATTGACGCATTCATACCTTGACATTTTTTTTTGGCAACTTACAACAAATCCCTATAAATTAGTAATAAAACATAGATTTTATCGTCTAGAAAATTGTGTTTCCCAACATAATTTGTAAAATTAAAAAAAACGAAATGACATGCTTTCAATCATTGGACTGATTGTCATGATTTCGTGAAAATTAAATCATACGTTTATGATCAGGGAGTACAAGCAAGTTTGCAACAGATCATCTACTGTTCTCTTTCACAGAGTAGAATTTTTTTTAATATAATCTGATTGGTTCAAGAATGTACTGTTAATTTGAGTCATATTTGCTACTGGTTTGAACATACACATGTAGACTTCATTCATTAAAAAAAACAAACAAAAAAAAACTTTTTTTATATATGTACTGTGTGGTTTGGGTGGATATATGAAGGGAGCCATTGGAATAGTTGATTATGTGCACTGGCTGCAGGAATCTGTCAGAAAACCCCCTTTGAATGATAAAAGTGGGTATTTAGCATTACTCTCGTGCATATTTACGTTGCTCTAAATAGTCTGTCAGTGCATAAGGGGAGCTGTGTTTTAGGCTTTCACAACCCTTTAAATTTCAAAGATAAAGCTCAACAGAAATAAGTGCAATCATTTTGAATGTGCATCGTCATGCATCATCTGCTCAAGAATTATAAATGTAATGGGATCTTGATAAAGAGGTACAAGACAAATTAAGGACAGTAGCATGTTACTGTGTTCAGAGGACCGAGTGTGTTTTCATGCAGAGCATCACTTCTGACCCGCTGGACTGAGGGTTTGTTTTTCCTTATCTATAATTTAATGATTTGAAGCTTTCTTTACAACACACGTGTAACTTTTTAAATGAAATTAATATATAATTGATTTCAATAATGTTTACTTTTTAATAGTTTGTATTTTGAATTGGGATCTCATGGTGCTAAACAATATTTACCTCTAAATTATAAACCATTTATACTTAAAATAAGAAAATAGACACGTTAGACTATTTTTCAACAAATTCCGTATCAATGTTAAAAATGGATCAAAGACATTTGATAAATAGTCACATTAATATATATATATATAGTTCTAACCGTCTTTTCAGACATAATTACTTTTATTAGGTACCCCAAAAATTCTTTGTATTTTCATATTTCCAATTTCGACCACTAACAATACAACTAGCTATTTTATAAGAGCAGTGCTATCAGTTGGTGTAAAGTGTAAGTGATGTAAGATTTATTAGTTTTATATTCATAGGTGGAGGGAGTCGCGAGTCGGAAAATAATGGGGACTCGGGGCCACCAAATTAGATAAAAATGTCCCCGCACAATTAAATGACATCTAAAAATGCAAATTAATTTAAGATGTTGCAGAGGGCGAACCAACTCCAGGGTAAAGGCTGTCGCGAATAAAGTAAAAATGAAGTGAAAAGTGTTACTTGCGGCAATAAATTTAGATCTGCTCATGCTGCATCATGTTTCTTTTTACTCGTTTTTATATTGTTGTGCATTATAACCAATCACACACGATTCTGTTGAGCTTATGAATGCAATGGCCAATCAGAGGCGTTCAGGTTAGTCATCACGCCGGAGTGTTTTTTTATTTTCAGTTGATTTTTCACTGAATTCTGCACTCTCGCAAATTCTCTCATAAACACTGCAGGTGTACGTGCAATGTAAGTGAGAGATTAATTTCACTTCACTGATTATAACAATACATCGCAGATATAGACGAGTTTGTTTTTTCTTTATACCATGGTCTGTCTGAATACTCGATTCTGATTGGCTGGCAGGTTTGCATTAAAACCGTGTAATGCACAGCTAGCCGTGCATTATCCTATATCATTCTATCACTTGCTCGCCAATATACCTTCTGCAGTGAATGGGTGCCGTCACAATGAGAGTCCAAACAGCTGATGTTGTCCTCATCAAAATCCACCCACATTTTTTTTTTTACAGTTTTCACTTGTAAACAGTGCTTAATCTGATATCTGATTTAGGCTCGTATTTTAGCAAAGGTTTAAAGTAAAAGTGTCTTAATGCTGGATTAGTTTCAGCTTTGGTCTTCTCCAGATGTTAGCTGATGGACTGGAGTGCTGTGGATTATTGTGATGTTTTTATCCGCTCTCATTCTGACGGCACCCATTCACTGCAGAGCATCCATTGCTGAGACACCGATGCAATGCTACATTTCTCCAAACCTGATGAAGAAACTCATCTCATTAAAGGGGAGGAAATATTCAGCAAAACTATTCCTTCAACTCAATGGCAATAAGTGTCCACACTTTTTCATTTAAAGGTTGATGGTGTTGCATGATGGAAAATTGAAAAATAAAAAGAAAGACGATCACTTATTGTCGATCTACTTTGTATGTGAATAAAGAAATGCATGGGTGAAAATGCAATACAAATAAGAAGGCACTTTCCTGAGTTGAAATAGCTGACTCAGTATTTATTGATTGATGCGGCACAGCACAGATGATGAAATCTTCTTGCATCAGGGAGCTTGGAGTGCAGCCTGTTCATCTAGAACGACAGTGGGGCAATATTGACTTACTAACCTTACAGAGGTTAACACACTTACACAATTGTGCTGTGTAACAGGCCAATTAAAAGGCAGGAGACATTCATTTATTTTTATGTACATATCAACATTTGTTTTGTGCCCTTTTTGGACACTTTATTTTAATGCGTAATTACATACTGGTTAATACCCATTAACTATCTAGTTACTGTAGGGTTAGGGTTCGGGGTTACGCTTTATTTTAAGGTGTCCTTGTTACAGTGTAATACATTTATGTACTGAGTAGTATTAATTAACTACATGTATTTACTATAAGGTTTGGTTTAGGGTTACTTGCATGTAATTAATTGTTATTATAATAGTAAGTACATGTAACGTGTAACAAGGACACCTTAAAATAAAGTGTTACCGGGTTCGGTTTAGTGTTAGTTGCTTGCACTTATGCATAATTTACTCTTATTACTATAGTAATTAAATGTAACTTGTGTAACAAGGACACATTAAAACGAAGCATTACCCGTTTTTTAATGAATGTTCCATATGTTTGTGTAACGTAATATACCTGTTTTAATTTTAACCTTACCTACTTTGTTATTTCTCACATATTTAAGTAAAGAGGACTACAGGACACTTTTCATTTACAAAAGACAGAGGATTTTATTCATTCGTTGAGAGTGCGATGTGTTAGACCAGCTGCTGCTGTTTATATGAGTTGATCAAGTTGTAAAAAATGACCAAAGTGTGACTTGTGTATGAAGCTTTTTCAGAATTAATATGTCTAGAATGGAAAACGCCAGAAACGGACAGACGGATGTTTACACTCGTGAAAATGCCTTGCTCATGTGTTTCACAAAAACAAACCGATAGCTCAGAACAGCTTTGGTGAGGTCTTTAAATGTCTCCTAGGCCCCCAAACTGCTTGGAACCACTTTCCTGGCCTCCAGCAACGATTCTGTTGATGGGAATGATCTTCATGGTGGTCTCCTTCAGAGAATACCAGCGACTTTGCCACGTGGCCCAAATAATGCCATTGTCATATCCATTCTGCGAGTCCTTCTCTGTGTACTTGCCACCTGTGAAGACAGAATGCATCAGTAAAGGGATTCCTGCATGTATACTATTGACTTTGCTCCTATAAAGATTAAAGGCTTTACCCTGGTAGTATTTTCCGTTGAGATGAGCGGCATGGCAGCGGTTCATCCACCAGCCGGTGCCTTCCTGCAAGGCACAGTTTTCATGGAACTTGTCGTTGTCTTTGTCAGGTGTACTGAACTGCATGCCATTGTGAGACGTGTAGAATTTGTCACTGGGATCATCGCCAAAGTCGTGCCCATCAAAGGCATCGCCAGCATCTCCACCAAAGTAATACGCATACGTCAAGCGGTATGCATCGACTTCTGGTCCGACTTTGAAAGTGGCGTAGTCGGCATACCTGAGAAAGCAAGGTAAATCTGAGACAAACACTCTCATTGACTGCTAATGTTCAGCAGCATGTTTGATCTGATTGAAAAGGTCATGCGATGTGACTTGGCAAGAATCGATTTTGGTAGCAGAGCAAAGTCCTGTTTGGCGACTGCAGATAAGGAAAACTTCTGCATGGATGATTCTTGCGCAGGTTTGACACCAAAAGCATTCCTTTAACTCTAAAGGAAAGTGTATACATGTTAAACTAAGGTGATTTGGGAACTTCAACACTTGTGAAATTCAAACCTAAAAAGCACAATATAGGGCAGGAATGTGTTTTAGAGTAAGTAAATCAGTTTCCCGTGGTTCATTACTTTTTGTTGCCTTCCCAATCGACCATCTCTATCCTCAGCACATAAGGCACGCTGGACTGAACAGACAGCAGATGCATCTTCTCATTCCCCAGCCAGAACTCCGTTTTGTCGTCTGGTGAGAGATACCCAAAGCCTTCCTTATACTGAATCCATTTTTTGTTGAAGTCGACGCTGCCATCCCGTCTCTGAAAAACGAACGATTCGTTTTGATCATTAAAGCTGTGCACATTTGTAATTGCTTCTACTTGCACCTTTCTGTCCAGGACTCAAACAAGTGTCAAAGGCATGCTAACAAGGACTTTAAAGATCATAGTAAGTCTTTAGTCCGCCTCTTGAGGCCAGGAGAGTGAAGTTCACCTGAACAGTCAGCCTCCTTAAACCTCATGCACACCTGGGTCACGGCACCAATATTACTGGCCCTACACCCTTAACATAGTTTGTTGTTCCACATACCCTCTGAAGGACAGTCCATCCACGTCCAAAGCTGTCTATCTCACAGTAGACCAAGAATGCCTCTGGAGCCCTGGCTGGTTTCACGTAGTAAAGCCCACTGACCTTAGCACCCTTGTTTGCAATGTCCTGACAATCTGGGGAAAAGTGCATGTACTTCAGCCCTCTGTGTACCTTATGTACAATCAATTCACTGTGTCAGTTTTCAGTGAGATGTATGAATCTGCTGTTTGTACCTTTGCCTGTGACTGTCTGAATCTCCACAGTGTCTTTGCAGGGCTCTTTGCACATCTGGTCCAGCTGCTGGGACATCTGCTTTAAATCGGTTATTCTTTTCTCGTTAGCCTGAAGGATTGACTGCAGCTGACTGTTGAGGGGGGAATAAAATATTATATAATGGCACTATTTGGACCATATTTAAGATAAGTGGCATAAAAAAAGAAGAAAAAGTGCTCACTATATTTGATCTTCCTGAGTGAGAATGCTCTTCTCAAATCGCAGTATATCATCGAGCATGCTTGTAGATTTTTTGATGTATGTATCTGACAAAAAGATGGCGGTTATGAAAATCAAATGAAGTTTCACAGTTACTTTAAAAATGCGATTTATACATAAAATGACTTGAGTATGCCTATTCTATGATATGCATGTTATATATTTTTTGTTTTTATATGTGTTTTGGGAGGGATAAAAATGTCATAGTGATACAACTGTCCTGATATCAAAGAAGCATTCTTAAAAGAATATAAATTATTGGAAAGAACAATCTTTATTATTTCTTTCACTTTTTATTAATATTTGAAAAAGGATTTCTCTTGTGGTCCTGTGGTGCAACCAACTTCCAGAAAATATTATAACAAATCATAATAAAATGATATAATTTCCCATAAAACAGGAAATTATATCACGGAGAGGACCACCGCAGATGCTCAAGACTGTGTCAAGGTCAGCAAGTCTCGTAAAATATAAGAACATTTCAGGTTGTGAAAAAAGTCTCAAGTGGTGCGACTCCCACATGTATGAATAATTAATAATATGTGAAAAATACATAACCTTAAATGGTATTTTTTTATTTTTTTAAATAATAAAATGTGTATTTTTTCTTCATGCACTGAATTGATGCATTAATCCAGAAGCAGCATCTAAAACGCATCCGAGACCACTGCAACCTCTGTGCATGTGCTACATTAATGATTTTTTTCAGCCCATAATTAATGATAAATCGTGCTACCTGGTGCTTGTTTTTGTGCTTGTGTTTCTGAGTCCTTCAGGTACACCACTTTGTCCTGCGCTCCTCTTGTAATGTTGGCGATAGCCTCCAAATCTTGCTCCATTTGATCCAGCTCTCTGTCCATATCAGGCACGTACCTCTGTAGGTAATCAGCAACTCCACATGTGGTTGGGCAGTATATCCCCTGAGGACGAGAGAAAGGAGAGTTAGTGTTAAACCAGTGACTATTAAGCTTCCTGAATACAAATGCATTACTAGAGCAGACAATCTGTACTTACAAACCCATCGTTTGGGCTACAAATGTCTTGCGTTGGTGAATAGTCCCCTCTCATTTGCTTGAGGTGACAAAAGGGAGAAAACAAAATCAGTAAAAGAAATTGTCATTACGATAAAATAACATTTGTATGTCGCTCACCGCTGAGGTTAATGTGGACAGCAGCAGGATGGAGACAGACGCATGCATGAACGAGGCCATGTTGGACCTGCAATCTGTCTGGTCCCTCGAGATTGTGAGTGGCTGTTGACTGCTGCGGGATATTTATCCGATCAAGGTCCTGCTCAGAGATAACTGTCCACTAGACAAATAAGAGCTACCACCAGCCCTCTCTTACTCAGCGTGTGACTCAGAATGAACCGTAAATGTTGCAGAGATTGGTCAACATGTCCGTCTCAATGCTAACATGGGCAGAGACAATCGAGACCTGAACATTATATTGATTTAATCAGGGCTTCAACCTTTCCCGGGCCGAGAATGTTTTGGTGCTTGTATACTGTAAAAAACGTACCTCCGGTTTCACAGACAAGGCTTAAGCCTAGTCCCAGACTAAGTCTGAGCTGTTGCAACTGAAAGAAACGTGCACTGACTGATCTTAAAATATATCAGTGCCCTTGTTTTGTCTCAAGATTCCACACCAGTTATGTTTAATGTTATATGTTTTATTGCCTAATCTTGGTTTTGCCTAAGCCCTGTCTGTGAAACCAGGCTTTAATGCCATATTTTAAGCATGACCTGTATTGGCCCATATTAATGGCATTGCAAAGCCAGTAAATAATCATTACTGATGACGGAATCATATAATTGTACATTAGTTTTTAATATTACTTTAGTTTAACGAGGGAAGGACATTTAACATTTAGCTGAACTGAAGCTCATTTAGTTTTGCTTGAAGTTAGATCTTATGTTTCTTCAACTGTATGTTTCTGAGACTAACTAATAATTGACAATCACTTAATACCTTCAGATTAAATTTTGTGTTTTTCTTATAAGCATAAAATACTAAGATATAAACAAAGCAAAAAGACAAACGGATCGTTTACCGTGACGCAGCACGGTTCTATTGCTACAGAGCCTGTGGGTCTGAAGTTAATGATTTCTAATGTTTTTTTTCTTCTGATGTTGAGAGAACAAATGTTCCACAAATCTCTAAACGACATGTACGCACATGCACAGACAAACAGACACTTCTGCTGGCATATCATCTCCACCAGCTGAGTCACTGAGGCAGAAAATAAAGTCTTTCTTCATTTTACTGGTAATGACCAAAATAAAGAAGAGCTATTTAGTAGATAAAGAAAGAAAAAGAACGGAAGAAAGAAAAACTACTTAATAAACTGGTCCAGCCACTGAGGCAAAAATTTATGACTTTCTTCATTTTATTGGCAATAATCAATCAATCAATCAATTTAAAAAATGTGAAATGAAATCAATTGGTCGTCCATATTTGCATAATATTAATGATCAAGGATTTATTTGCATTAAATATTCCCTACTAAAGCACTTTTGTAACTGTTGTTCATTTTAACAGTTTATTACCGTTTTAAACTTTTTGAGTATTTGATGACTGAATGTTTCTACTAAACATTTTAATCACTTTGAATATTAATTTTGTTGCTCAATACTTGTCTGTGTTTTCAAAGCTACAAACATCAGTACCAAAGGAGACAGACTTTGAGCATGTCTTTACCAGCTCGACCACAAGAGGACGATGCACATCAAAAGTATCCCATGATCCAGATCTCTGTTACAGAGAAGCACATCTGCAGCTGTTCAAACTAGTATACTTGCTATACTTCTATACTCAACTCAATGAAATAAATAAATGAGTTTCACTAAACTAAATTGGGGTCATTTCATAACATTATTATTTTTTATGTTAACATTAGAGTATAGTATGGTAATCAGTTAGAATGCAAATTATTTTTTTTATATTTATTATCTTATTTTATTAAGCTTGTAAACTGATTAGCAATATGAATGAGAAAGTGTGCAAACACAAAAAATCTTGTTTCTGAGAAGTCATATAGGTTTTTTTATTTTTTGTTTGTTTGTTTGTTTGTTTAAATGTGTCTCCAGGAGCTTTTTATGTGAGAATAATGAAGCTGGTCCTAAGGTGTTTGTGTTTGTTTGTTTCCTTTATGAGTCACACATGATCTGTATGAGCTTTGTGTGTGTGTGTGTGTGTGTGTGTGTGTGTGTGTGTGTGTGTGCGTGTGTGTGTGTGCGTGCGTGTGTGTCTGTGTGAGTGTGTGTGAGAGTGTGTGTGTGTGTGTGTGTGTGAGAGAGAGAGAGAGAGAGAGAGTGTGTGTGTGTGTGTGAGAGTGGGTGGGTGAAAATAAGCTTCATTGTTTATGTCAATGCAGAATTTAATGATCAGAAGTCGGTTTAATGCAGTGTTCAGACAGGATTCAAATTCTCAGGAGCCCCAATAGCCTGAAACTATTACATTTTTCTAAATATCACAACAAAAACCACTGAACATTTGTGCAGGCTACTGTTTTTGGCCATCTAATGTTAGAAGAAAGGGTTTCCCATTTTATTCTTAGAAAATAACACATGCAAGTTTATCATTGAAGCTTAGAGCCTACTTAAAAGAGCTGTACATCTGGTAAACTTTCTTTTTTTTTTTTTTGGAAGGACTATGTTTCAAGTGAATAATGTTGAGCTGTGCATTGAATGCATTTTACTCCCAAAACACATTTTGCAGCACCGCTGCATGAAGGGTTTGGTCACAGATATCTAGCTGCCGTTGAAAAAGATTAAACTCTTGTAAACAACAAGTGTTAAACAAGATTCAGTGAGTCAAGCAAAGGCCAGCTCTGTTTTTCTTCTTCAACTGTGGTAGCAGTGAAGAGCGTCTGAAAGAAGACTGATCTCAGTCTGAAAGCTCTTCATTAGAACAAAACTGATTTTCAGCTTATTAATAAAACTACTGGATTCGGTGTCAGTGAATACAAATCTTAAAACACAAAGATTGCTTAGCGACTGAAATGAAAGCTTGCTTCACTGTGGATTTACAGCTTTGTAGCAGATGAGTTTACTGGGGCAGTGGGTCTAGAGAGATGTCCACAACAAGGTTTCTTCATTCTGTTTATTAGGTATATCATGAAGCTCTGACTCTACCAATAGCGTCATTAAAGTAACCAGGCTGTGACCCGATTTTATGGCACGAATCCATATTGAACGTGGTAACTGACAGATATAAGGCACAGCTGACCTGAGAGTCAACTTCAGCGTCTGTGAACTTAAACAACTCTGAACTCTGCCTGAACCTCTCTAAAAACCAGATGGAGAGCTGCTTCCATTTCACAAGTCTCAGGATGCAGCCTGCCAGCTCTCCAGTCTCTTAAACAAAAGATAAGAAATGTCACCACCACTGTAGCGATCACGGGAGGTCATTGCCGTCTGAACTGTACTGACATGCACACAGAGTCTGAGGTCATTTTGAGGTTATTTATATAATATAACTGAGTAACCCACTGCATACTTTTTCTTTTTGCAAGTAAAGTAATTACTGGTCTGAAGCAACTTTTACTTGATTATCCATACATCTTTTTTTAGAAAACAATGCTTAAATGTGAGGCTAAAATCAGGTTTTTGATGAACATTTATTTGTGCATCTCTTGAATATCATCGTTTTGCATTGCAATATATGTTTTGCCTCCCATAATAAAAACTACAGAGCATTGATCATAAAAACATTTAAATAGTATCTTACTCAGACATTATCTGGAGATATAATGATATAAAAAATCTGCTAAATCTCATTGATTTACATTACAAGCTATCAGAATTTCATCTTACTTTTTGGCCATGTAAATATTATCAGCATATTTTTGGTCAATTTTGTGCTTCCTAATAAATATGAGGCTTGCTTTTTTAATTGCGATATATTTCTGACTCATTGGTTATTGGTTTGGAAATATAAGAAAATTTATATTGAATATTAAAAAAGGAAAGAAACTTGGATTCCTCAAAGTGTTGGCTTGAAGGCAAAATCAAATATGTGACCCTGCAGTGTTAAGTCGCTGGGGGATATTTGTAGCATTAACCAACAATACATTGTATGGGTCACAATTATAGATTTTTCTTTTATGCCAAAAATCATTAGGATATTAAGTAAAGATCATGTTCCATGAAGATATTTAGTAAATTTCCTTCCGTAAATATATCAAAACTTAATGTTTGATTAGTAATATGCATTGCTAAGAACTTCATTTGGACAACTTTAAAGATGATTTTCTCAATATTTAGATTTTTTTGCACCCTCAGATTCCAGATTTTCAAATAGTCGTCCAATTATTGTCCGATCCTAATAAACCATGCATCAATGTGAAGCTCATTTATTCCGCTTTCAGATGATGCACAAATCTCAATTTAAAAAAATTGGTTTTGTCGTCACAATTGGTCATGCATTGTCATTGTGACGTTTGCAGAATCGTGACATGCAAACCACAGTAACTTAATCAAGTTTGAATTGTATTCACTAATTCAGAAAAGTAGCAAGCTGCTTCTAATGCATCCCATTGGGATTGTTTATATGCAACAGGTTTATGTGTCCTGTCCATTTGATTTACTGAAGACCTCTACTCCTCTGTCCTCAACTTCAAGGCACTCGTCTTTTTTTCTCCCCTCAAGATTCTTTTCGGAATTTTGTAAACAGGGCTGGAAGGCAATAGCAATGAGAGAATAATCAATGAATGCACCAAAATGTGAGAGTTAAGTCTAGTGCATTTCTTTCTCAAGAGTAGCCTACTCTTATCTGGCATCCCGTAAATGTGGATTTGTAAGTGAGGAGGTCGCAGCGAGGCCAGATTAAGTTCACTTCGAGTGTGGTTCTGCAATGACCACCGTTTCACATCTGCCCTTCAGACCTCAGACTGCCTGTTGATCACAGCTGCCAAATATTCAACACAGAATATATGGACTTATTATGGACAATAATTATTTATCCGTTTTCTATGCTACTCAGAATAGGCACTGACAGATTTGTACAAATGAGTAATGCATGGGATTTAGACAGAAGACGATGAATGTGATCATAAACATATTGTGTTGCATCACAATGCACGGTGATAATTTTTTCAGTGATATGTTAACTATTGCACTTAATAGTTATGCTTAATGAAATCTGCTTACATAAAGAGTTATCACAACCAAACGCCTGTAATAATAACATTGACACATGACCAGCTCTTATCTTAGCTGAACAAAGAAAAACAAACCTTGAGAGATTTATTGGTTCCCTCTCTGTTGTTACCACCTGTCCATGTATTTTTAGGCCAGTGTATAACTTATGGTTATTTTATTACAGATATACCTTCATTACCAGGAATCTTAAACAAAGCCAGCAATTTATCCATACAGGCAGACTTCATGTGTTTAAATATAGCTGATCTCCTAAAGTTATGTTTGAATAATGTTATGCTCATGCTTAAAGGAATCGTAAAATGTCCTCCCCCTCAGGCCATCCGAGATGTAGATGAGTTTGTTTCTTCATCAGGTTTGGAGAAATGTAGCATTGCATCAGTGTATCAGCAATGGATGCTCTGGAGTGAATGGGTGCCGTCAGAATGAGAGTCCAAACAGCTGATAAAAACATCACAATAATCCACAGCACTCCAGTCCATCAGTTAACATCTGGAGAAGACAAAAGCTGAAACACATTCAGCATTAAGACGTGTTTAACTAAAATACCATAGAGTCCATAATCCATAATAATGCTTCCTCCAGTGAAAAAGTGTTCTGGTGTGAATCAGGAGAGAAATCTGCACAGATCAAGCAGCATTTAAACAGCTCTAAACAAATATGTGGCTGGATTTTGATGTGAGAGACAACAGCAGATGCACTTTTTCACTGGAGGAAGAGTTATTATGGATTATGAACTCTAATTTTTAGTTAAAAACGCCTTTGTTTCTTACAAACACACATCTTTTCACTAATGTGATGTCCAAGAAATGTAATCAGCTGTGAGCAAGTAATATAATGCTACATTTCTCTTATCTGTTCTGATGAAGAAACAAACTCATCGACATCTTGCATGGTCTGAGGATGAGTACGCTAATTATGTTTTTTTGGGTAAACTTTCTTTAAGTATTGATTCCGAACTAGTTACATTACTTGCTTTTGTGATATAAACGAAATGGAAGGAGGATGGAACAGAAGAATGCTAAGATTTATTGTATATAAGTTCTTGAAAAAAAATTCTAAAATGCATTCATATCATGAAAGGAATAGACTTTTGTTTTGATCGTTATGGAAAACAACTTTTTGAGACCATCAGACAGTATCTTCTCCTGTTTCTTCTGATTTCATGCACTAGATTGGACAAATGGCTCTAATGATTAAAACAGAAAGAGGATCTGGATGGATCTTGGAACAAAATATTTCAAGATTATCAGATGATAACACGCCGCTGCTAATAAAGGTCACTTCTTCCATCGGCGTTTGCAGAAATCTCAGGAGAAATGCTGAGACGACCAGTGCATGTGAGAACAGCAAGTGGTATTGTTGGAGGATAATCAGCCCCTGCTTCTAATCAAGGGCTAGACTACAAAATCAGCTCAAAGTGGACTTGAAAACATGCTTTGAGCAGACGGGGACACGGTTCCGGATAAGCTTCTTCACATGTATTCACTAATTCAGAAAAGTAGCAAGCTGCTTCTAATGCATCCCATTGGGATTGTTTATATGCAACAGGTTTATGTGTCCTGTCCATTTGATTTACTGAAGACCTCTACTCCTCTGTCCTCAACTTCAAGGCACTCGTCTTTTTTTCTCCCCTCAAGATTCTTTTCGGAATTTTGTAAACAGGGCTGGAAGGCAATAGCAATGAGAGAATAATCAATGAATGCACCAAAATGTGAGAGTTAAGTCTAGTGCATTTCTTTCTCAAGAGTAGCCTACTCTTATCTGGCATCCCGTAAATGTGGATTTGTAAGTGAGGAGGTCGCAGCGAGGCCAGATTAAGTTCACTTCGAGTGTGGTTCTGCAATGACCACCGTTTCACATCTGCCCTTCAGACCTCAGACTGCCTGTTGATCACAGCTGCCAAATATTCAACACAGAATATATGGACTTATTATGGACAATAATTATTTATCCGTTTTCTATGCTACTCAGAATAGGCACTGACAGATTTGTACAAATGAGTAATGCATGGGATTTAGACAGAAGACGATGAATGTGATCATAAACATATTGTGTTGCATCACAATGCACGGTGATAATTTTTTCAGTGATATGTTAACTATTGCACTTAATAGTTATGCTTAATGAAATCTGCTTACATAAAGAGTTATCACAACCAAACGCCTGTAATAATAACATTGACACATGACCAGCTCTTATCTTAGCTGAACAAAGAAAAACAAACCTTGAGAGATTTATTGGTTCCCTCTCTGTTGTTACCACCTGTCCATGTATTTTTAGGCCAGTGTATAACTTATGGTTATTTTATTACAGATATACCTTCATTACCAGGAATCTTAAACAAAGCCAGCAATTTATCCATACAGGCAGACTTCATGTGTTTAAATATAGCTGATCTCCTAAAGTTATGTTTGAATAATGTTATGCTCATGCTTAAAGGAATCGTAAAATGTCCTCCCCCTCAGGCCATCCGAGATGTAGATGAGTTTGTTTCTTCATCAGGTTTGGAGAAATGTAGCATTGCATCAGTGTATCAGCAATGGATGCTCTGGAGTGAATGGGTGCCGTCAGAATGAGAGTCCAAACAGCTGATAAAAACATCACAATAATCCACAGCACTCCAGTCCATCAGTTAACATCTGGAGAAGACAAAAGCTGAAACACATTCAGCATTAAGACGTGTTTAACTAAAATACCATAGAGTCCATAATCCATAATAATGCTTCCTCCAGTGAAAAAGTGTTCTGGTGTGAATCAGGAGAGAAATCTGCACAGATCAAGCAGCATTTAAACAGCTCTAAACAAATATGTGGCTGGATTTTGATGTGAGAGACAACAGCAGATGCACTTTTTCACTGGAGGAAGAGTTATTATGGATTATGAACTCTAATTTTTAGTTAAAAACGCCTTTGTTTCTTACAAACACACATCTTTTCACTAATGTGATGTCCAAGAAATGTAATCAGCTGTGAGCAAGTAATATAATGCTACATTTCTCTTATCTGTTCTGATGAAGAAACAAACTCATCGACATCTTGCATGGTCTGAGGATGAGTACGCTAATTATGTTTTTTTGGGTAAACTTTCTTTAAGTATTGATTCCGAACTAGTTACATTACTTGCTTTTGTGATATAAACGAAATGGAAGGAGGATGGAACAGAAGAATGCTAAGATTTATTGTATATAAGTTCTTGAAAAAAATTCTAAAATGCATTCATATCATGAAAGGAATAGACTTTTGTTTTGATCGTTATGGAAAACAACTTTTTGAGACCATCAGACAGTATCTTCTCCTGTTTCCTCTGATTTCATGCACTAGATTGGACAAATGGCTCTAATGATTAAAACAGAAAGAGGATCTGGATGGATCTTGGAACAAAATATTTCAAGATTATCAGATGATAACACGCCGCTGCTAATAAAGGTCACTTCTTCCATCGGCGTTTGCAGAAATCTCAGGAGAAATGCTGAGACGACCAGTGCATGTGAGAACAGCAAGTGGTATTGTTGGAGGATAATCAGCCCCTGCTTCTAATCAAGGGCTAGACTACAAAATCAGCTCAAAGTGGACTTGAAAACATGCTTTGAGCAGACGGGGACACGGTTCCGGATAAGCTTCTTCACATGTTTGAAACAGACGTGTATGGAAAATATAGTGGCCACAAAATACTGTATATGTTTAGTTCTATAAACACCAAACAATCTAGTTAACAAGCACATTTAATGATGTTACCGAGTTCTTGTATATGAAAAATTACAATGCACTGTTGTTTGCAGGCAGTTTAAACACATATGAAATGTACATTTATTCTCTATGAACCACCGGTCAAAAGTTTGGGATCTGTAAGATTTTTAATGTTTTTTAAAGAAGTCTCTTCTGCTCTTCAAGAGTGCGTTTAGTTGATAAAAAATACAGAAAAAAAAGGAAATTGTAAAATATTATTACAATTTAAAATAATGTTTTTCTAATTTAATATACATTAAAATATAATGTATTTCTGTGACGCGCAGCTGTATTTTCAGCATCATTCCTCCAGTCTTCAGCGTCACATGATCTTCAGAAATCAGTATAATATGCTGATCTATTATCAATGTCGGAGACAGCTTCATAGTATTTTTTATGTTTATTTATTTATTTAGAATCTGTGATATCTGTGATACCTTTTCCAGGATTCTTTGATGAAAAAAAAAAGTTCAAAAGAACAGCATTTATTCAAAATAGAAATATTTTCTTACAATATAAGTCTTTATGGTCACTTATATATATATATATATAGAGTATTTTATTAAATCTAACCTATTGATTAAGATTTGTAACTATTTGATAGCTAATTGCATTCTTTTCTTTCTTCTCCTCCAATAAATGTTATTGTAAAGTGGTACCAATAAGCTTACTGTTTATTTGCGAAAACTGCAGAACATTAAGTAATCAAGTGCTGAGCATGAGAGTGGTTTAGTGTGGGAATGAACCGTCCAGCCAATCAGAATCCAGGACACCTCCTCAGCGCTGAAGCACGTGCCACATATAAAATCTCCATCGACTGTGAAGTCTACAAGTCATGAAAATGCTAGACTCGCTGACATTTCTCTTTGAGAAGTTCTTTCTGTTCTCGAACTTGAATGTTTTTGAGAGTCTGTGGCAGGAGGAGCCTGTGAGATGCCCGGCGCTCAGGAGAGGAGACCTGCTGCAGGTGCAGCGCACTCTCTTCGTTCATTACGGCATCTGTCTGGGCGAGAACAGGGTGGCGCACCTGATGCCTGACATCATGCCCGTCCTCACCAACAACAAGCAGCTCACTAAACCAGTCGTCACGAACAAAAGACTCATTTTAGGATGCATTTACAGAAACGCGAGCATACGCGTGGACTCGGTCGAAGACTTCGCGTACGGTGCTCAGATTCTGGTGAACGATATGGATATGAAAGTGAAGTGTCTCGCGCTGGCGAGTGAAGAAGTGGCGAGGAGAGCAGAGCAACTGGTCGGAGACATTCCCTACAGTTTATTATGGAATAACTGCGAGCATTTCGTGACGTATTGCAGGTACGGGACAGCTGTGAGCCAGCAGACAGAGAAGGTGAGTGCTCTTGATCTGGGAAGAAAAAACCCGACAAATATGATTCAAATCTAGGGTTGCAACATTTTCGGAAACTTTCCACAAATGCCTGGAATATGCCAAAAAAAAAGTTTCCAACATTTCTGGAATATTTCAGAAATTGAATGGAACTTTTCCAACTTTTTTGCATAATACAAAGAATAGCCTAGAATACATCTTATGTATTAAAATGAATATTAATGTCAAGATATTGTGGAATTAACACCATGCAAAAGGTCAATAATGCACTACAATTAAATAAATAAAAACATATTCTTTATAGTCTTTTTTGAATTGGATTTGGACGGAGTCTGCTACTGAGATCTTTGTAATGTGTTTTCTTTTGCAGTTCTGTGACTGTCTGAAATCCATCCTTCGGGACCAGAGAAGTGTGGCCTTAACTGTTGGGATAGGAGTGATGTACAGCCTGTGTTTCGGCCTGGCGCCTTCAACTACATTACCCACAATCCTTATTCCCTTCATTCTGTGGATGGCTGGCTGAGAGACACTTTCACTACATCACATAAAACAACAAAGCCTAGTTTTAAAGGGGACATGTACACTGCAATGCAATGCATCAGTGGAATATCGCTGTGTAAACATGCCAAGTCTGTCTATGTATTTTTGCTTCTATATACGTTATGCTTTAAATAACTCATGACAACATGCCATTAACTTTGAGCCTTTACTGCCATGCTGTATATTTTTCATTTTATACCTAATATTGGCCAATATTGCTGTGGCTTAAAGTTACTGTTCACTAAAAGTGCCTTATTTTTGTATTAAGCTGAAGTGTTATACAGAAATGATAAATTTCACTAATATGATCCATTTTTATTGTAGCTACTATGGACTGTGATTTAGGATGTAGCCTACCATACATATGAACTTTTTATTTTTTTAATATTAAGCTCTGACGATGCTTGATTGTGAATTTGTACAGTTTAAAATATATATTTAATACCATAAGTTTCTAAACAAGAGCCAGAAAAGGAATACGTAGACAGAGCTATTTGATGAATGTTATGTGTGAATAGGAGCTATGATTATTTCTGGTCACTGCTGTAAACGGTTGATTGGATTTATTAGACTATTTTCATCTGAATAAAGCTTGTCTGACCTGTAGCTGAACCTGTGGAATTTGCACGCGGTCTATAATCTGAGCTGTGCATTTCTGATTAGCGCGTTTTTAGGCTAGATCATGAAAAAAAAAAAAAGATAAAAATAAATAAATTAAAAATTAAATTGATTCAAATGTTTATTGCAAACATGAATTCATATGAAAAAACTCCATTACTCCAGTCTTCAGTGTCACATGATCTTCAGAAATCATTCTAATATGCTGATTTGCTGCTCGAGAAACATTTCTGATTATTTTCTTTTATTATCATTTCTGATTATAAAAATATACATGTATCTATTACAATTATTATTTATTGTGCGAGTATGCAGTGAACTGACAGTATGAGACTAAGAGGAGACATGCATTGTGCAGGAAATCAATGAGCCTGAAAATAACATTAAAGTTTAATGCCAACGCTGATTTTAACATAATTAAGGGATGACATTGAGAATGGATTCTAAGTTTAAGCACCTTAAGTTCTATGTGTGGACATAACATCCTCCTGCTGCATTATTTATTGTCCAGTTTTGTTTTCAAATTCCAAACAGGATTTCACAATTTCCTACACAGGCACAGATTATCTCCTATTTTAATGTCAGTGAACTCCTCCTCATGGTTTATTCCCCATAAATAGAGCTGAGAACAGATGAAAACAAGGCATCTTGTGTATTTTGTAGTAACCACATGTGATATAAAAAGCTGCTAAATGCAAAAAAAAAAAGAAAAAAAAAGAGAGCAGTGTTATTTTGAGAGCACAATATATATATTCATATTCATATTCACACGCATACTCACACACACACAGACACACACTCACTCACTCACACACACACACACACACAGATTATCTCCTATTTTAATGTCAGTGAACTCCTCCTCATGGTTTATTCCCCATAAATAGAGATGAGAACAGATGAAAACAAGGCATCTTGTGTATTTTGTAGTAACCACATGTGATATAAAAAGCTGCTAAATGCAAAAAAAAAAGAAAAAAAAGAAAAAGAGCAGTGTTATTTTTAGAGCACAATATATATATTGTGCACACGCACACTCACACACACACATTGATTGTTAGGTAGTGATAACTAATGCATTAACCATTGCTAATGAAGTAAATCCTTTTTGTAAAGTGTGACCAAAAATGTATATTTTATACAACAGCATTTAAGATATAAGATGAACATGGCTCTTTTACTATTAAATGTGATTGGAATCATGCTACTACATTTGCAATTGCTTTTAAAATAATGATAATTACATTCCAGTACAGATTACAATATAATACAATACTCCAATATACTCTGTATTATCCAACAAGCATCAAACAACATTAGCAGCACCATCTAGTGGACAGTGATAACACAGGCAGCAATCTCGTCAGTTCCTTACTGTCCTGCACTACAGGCTACAAAATGTCTTGGTATCTGGGAGAATATGTGTCTATGTTAAATTTCAAGGAGTGGCGATGATGGATTAAACAAAACTTCATTGAAATATTGTAAGTGTTATGACATTATAGGATATAGGCCTTACGTATGATGCATCATGAATGTGTATGATCTCTGATAATTATGATTATCAGTTTCACTTTAGCACTCCTTTCATAATAAAGAAAAACTTAGAATGAGAAAACAACAGACTAGTTTAATGTGCAGAACTGTAACCCTGGAATGAGTGAGATGAAGAAAGTGAGAGAGAGAGAGAGAGAGAGAGAGAGATGGAGAGAGAGAGAGAGAGCGAGAGAGCGAGACAGAGGAAATTTGTCACTGTGTATGAATGAAGGGAATAACCAAAACAAATATCCAAGACATCTTAAAAAAGTGGTGATTTCAGGACAGTTAATTCTATTAATACTAATTATATTCAGCAATTATTGATTACAGTGAAACAGTGAGTCATATTTGGATTATCCAGAGTGCCATAATGTAGTCAAAGAGAACAGTAATGGGGATAATGATGAAGAATAGCTCATGGAGAGATGCTGCAGACAGCGTTTACATTAGCTAGTGTCCTGCTTTGTTCTGTTCAGTGCAGGAGGTGATTACTTAAGGATAGTTCTTATTGCATCCACTTGAGTAGTTTGAGGAACTGTTCAGGTTTGTTTATTTGCATAATTACGGCATCCTTCAGTTCTTTTTAGATTAACTGAGCAGACGGGTACTATTTCACATTTGAATTCAGGAGATGCGTCACTTGCAACAAGCAAGAAATATCTGAGTAAAGAATGAAGGGAATAACCAAAACAAATATCCAAGACATCTTAAAAAAGTGGTGATTTCAGGACAGTTAATTCTATTAATACTAATTATATTCAGCAATTATTGATTACAGTGAAACAGTGAGTCATATTTGGATTATCCAGAGTGCCATAATGTAGTCAAAGAGAACAGTAATGGGGATAATGATGAAGAATAGCTCATGGAGAGATGCTGCAGACAGCGTTTACATTAGCTAGTGGCCTGCTTTGTTCTGTTCAGTGCAGGAGGAGATTACTTAAGGATAGTTCTTATTGCATCCACTTAAGTAGTTTGAGGAACTGTTCAGGTTTGTTTATTTGCATAATTACGGCATCCTTCAGTTCTTTTTAGATTAACTGAGCAGACGGGTACTATTTCACAATTGAATTCAGGAGATGCGTCACTTGCAACAAGCAAGAAATATCTGAGTAAGCGAAGTTGATGCACGGCGAAGATTTTTATTTATCTGCAATGTGACCTAACAATACGACAAGATATTTGCAAGATTTCTCTAAAATGCAAATAAAGGAAGCTAATCTACATCTCTTTTTAACAAATGACATGCATCTCTTTGTTTCATACCCAACATATTGAAATAAACAGAACTGTTCGGCTACGCTGCAGATAAAGAAGCTGCTTTGATGATTGAAACAATCTTTGACATGCATCTCTCTTGAGTTTCAAACTGCAAAATGAAAAGACCTCCAAGTTGGAGCAAATGTGTACAATATCCTGATAAATTTCATTTTCAATTTAACTATGGATGAGTGGATTAGCATCAGAAACAGCACTTCAGGGAGCTTTGTGTTGTTCTCTGTAGTGCTGCTATTTCTGTCAGTTTGCCTGGCTGGACATTTACCTCGGTCTCCCTGCGGAAGTGAGAGAAAATCTATACCAATTAATTACACAGCCAACAAGTGACTGAAGCTGCCAGTTAGGTGTTAGATCATTTCTTTTTATTATTCATTTTTCTTCCCAAATGTCATAGCAATCAGCCTGCATTTATTATTTCAACAACATATTGAAGCCAGATTTTGGTGGTTTGGTATGAGCTCCTGAAGGAGGTGTGTTAGGGTTGACAGATATAGAAAAGCACTTTGGACAGTTTTACCTCCGGTTTGTTAATGTTGTGCCAAGAATAATCATGACAATAAATCACTATGATATGATTTCCCCCCAACTCTGTTTTCAAGGAAAATTAGACATGGTCTTTCATTATCCACAATAAAAACATATTAAATACATAAATAAACGGATAGATGAAATGTTGCTTAAAATCATGCTTGACATTCAAGAAATTAATTAAGTTAAGCAACAAAAAAATGATGATGATGATGATGATGATTATGATAATAAGCAACAAAAATGATACAATTTTAAAAATATCTTAATTTGTGCTCCAAAGGTGAACAGAAGTATTATGGGTTTGGAAGTAAATGATGGCACGTTTGTTTTTATTTTTTGGGTGAACTATCACTTTATGCATGCATGTTCTTGGTCTTGTGAACAATTGATTGGTGCATGCTCCTAAAGAGAGGAAAATAACAAAATGATTCTTAAACCAAAAGTCATTTGCTCTGGGTTGCAAACGGCAGTCCATGATGACTTTATCCTTAATCAGTATCCTTTACGAAGCACAGCAAAACTCATTTAAAACCAGAGGGCAACCTCTTCAAAGAGTGAAAGGCTTCTGAAAACTATTATGAAAAAATCCATCATACAAATCTAGAAACTGTGAAGCAGTAGTGGACAAAGCATTGGAAGATGCTATAAATCACTCAGGATGTTTTAATGCTGTAATATTTAACTAAAGAGCGAGACTAGAATGACTAACATCTATAGTCTCAGCGCAGCTCTGCATGCTTGAGAATATTAATGCTCAGGCTGTTTGTGAATGTTTAGACTGAATTATTGCACGCAGCATGGTTCCTAAAATTCGCTCTGTGATCTAAATAGCTGAATCATAACTGCTGTCTGACTTTTATAAACAAAACCCAATGGACTAAATTTCTGAGGTTATGATATTTCTATAGTGGCCATCTATTACTGATAAAAACATACAGTTACAAATCAGCTCCCTATTATATTCATTACTAATGATCATAATCCCAAGATAATCAATATCACATGATCCTGAGATGAAATAGTGTTATATGAGAGAATAAGTCTAAAATACTAAAACAGGTGATGCTAACAGACCAGATCAGATCTCATGAGCTACAGCAGCAAAGCACTGATGCTATAAATGCAGTTCATTGTGTTTAAGGTCTGAAGGTCTGGAGTGACTCTCGTCTTGATTGTTGACGTCCATTTCTGCCTGATGTGGATCAGGGGGACAGACATTTGTCCGTTTGTCTTAATGATTACATTTCCTGACATTTGAAACCTCTACCTGTGCCATCTGCAAAACGACAATGTGAAACAAAAAGCTGAGCAAACAATGTTGAATGGCATGCATGAAATTATGTTCGAGTAAATCAGCTGTAATTTGCTGCAGTTATCAGAAAAAGAAAGTGATAATTGGATTATTTTCATGTCAGTGCATTATGTTATAGTAGGCTACTAACTTTTATTAACATTAATTATACAGACTAGTGCAGACTAATATTACATGATACATTAATTACATATTCATAAACCTCTGATCTGTTAAGCTTTATATTAAAGTTGTAATTATAACGCAGACTGTCTCTGAGTCTCGCGAGCGCTGCTGGATTGTAGAGATCGTGCATCCTTCAGACTCTCTCTCAGCAGATGCTTTCCCTCCGTGCATCACATTCACTCGGACTCTTGTTATCGACACTCCTTGACGTCTGTCGTCGGGTCATGCGTGATCAATTTGGCATGTTTTTCTCTTCTGCCAGATATTCGTGCGCGAGCTTATATTGCATGCAACTTCACAATTTAAAGAAGGTAAGACATTTTTTTGCAGATCGATCCAAACTACTTTCAACTTTATGCATGTCTTGTTTATCTATATAATTTATTGAACGCCCACATGAAAAAATACTATAGTAATTTATTGTAATGTTTTTTAACCATACTATAGTAAAGTGTATTATACTGTATATATCATAGTATTTACAACAATTTGTTAATGAATGCTACAGCATACTGTAGTATTAACTATAGTAAACTGATGAACTGTAATAAATACTGTAGTATACTTTAGTTTTTGCTACAGTAGTGTATTGTAGTATAATAGTTGTACAAGACTTAGTACGTGCAACTGTGCATAATAATCTTATACTAATGCTTTATAGATAAGTGTACACTCAAACAGTTGAATGCTACGCATTTTGATTGATTTATTCATATAAAATATGAATTAACATGCTCACATATTCATCAAGTATTAAAACATGCTATGCATTAAATCGACAATGCATGCATTAAAATAAAATCCCAATCTGAAGCAGAGTTTTAATCACTGATGATATAATAACAGTGCATCCAGCATTTCATTATTTTGTTTGGCTGCATTTTTCTGTTAGAATTTCAATGCATTTTTCATTTTCACTTTACTCTTTTTTTTTCCAGAGTAAGTGAACAAATGCTAAATAAAATGGATATAAGAACCGAAATGAACATATCTGAAGACGAAATTCAGTCCACAAACTCTTCTACACCAGCCACTATCCAAATTGAGGGCATCTTACTGGAAGACAGCACAGAACTGGTGGGTGTTCAAGTGATCTTGATTTTGGCTTACAGCACCATCATCATCTTTGGCGTGACCGGCAACTCCTTGGTCATATATGTTGTGTACAAGTTTAGAAATTTACACACGGTGACTAACTATTTCATTGTCAACCTGGCTGTAGCAGACTTGTTGGTCAACACATTGTGTTTGCCTTTTACTTTGATGTACACGCTCTATGGAGAATGGAAATTCGGACAGGTGATGTGCTACCTGTTGCCATATGCGCAAGGCTTAGCCGTCCACGTTTCGACCATCACGCTCAACGTTATAGCACTGGACAGATACCGTAGCATTGTCTACCACATGGAAACCAAGATGTCAAAAGACATGTGCATGGTTGTCATTGCGATCACATGGGTGGCAAGCGCGATCCTCGCCAGTCCTCTAGCTATCTTCCGCGAATACGTGACTTTTGATCTATCGCCTGAGCGGACGATTCAGGGCTGCGCCGAGAAGTGGCCTGGAAGTAGTGCGGATGGGACCGTCTACAGCATCGCCATGTTTTTTCTGCAGTACGGCCTGCCGTTGTCGATCATTTCATTTGCGTACACTCGGATCTGGAACAAGCTACGAAATCACATCAGCCCCGGCGGTGTCCGCAGCGACCGCCATCAGCGCCGACAGAAGACGACAAAGATGCTGGTGGCCGTAGTTGTGGTCTTCACCGTTAGCTGGCTGCCCTTTCACGCCTTTCAGCTTGCTGTGGATATTGACAGCAGCGTACTGGAAATGAAAGACTACAGATTGCTCTATACGGCTTTCCATATTGTGGCCATGTGCTCCACGTTTGCCAATCCCATCCTGTATGGCTGGATGAACAGGAACTATAGAAGATCTTTTTTGGCCGTGTTCAAGTGTGGAAGGTTAAGCAATGGAATGAGAAGGGTTTGTAGCAGTGAGACAGTAAGCGAGAAATGCACGCGCAATAAGCAAAATGCAATCAGTGTGGCCTTCACACAAGAAAACACTCGGCTGTGATGACCGCTTGCTTTCAAAACACAAAATGCTGACATAATACGGACAAAAAATCCAAAAAGTCTACTGTAAAGAAGCATTGTAAGTAAATCTGAAAACTGGACACTCAAATTGTCTGATATGTGACCCTGGACCTGGTCTTAAAGGAACACTCCACTATTTTAGAAAATAGGCTCATTTTTTCCGACTCCCCTAGAGTTAAAGAGTTGAGTTTCACCGTTTTCGAATCCATTCAGCCGATCTCCGGGTCTGGCGTTAGCACTTTTAGCTGTAGCTTAGCATAGATCATTGAATCTGATTAGACCGTTAGCATCTCGTTCAAAAATGACCAAAGAGTTTCGCAATTATATTACGCAGCACATGAAAATAGTCCCCAGCACGCTCCCTGTGCAAGCAGGTGGTCACGTTGGTTATGTTGACGGAAGTTAGCCTATTTTCAGGCGCTGTGTAATATCATTGCGCCTGCTGCACCCATGGTACGGCAGCAAAGTTCCTTGATTATTACGCCGGAATGAGAGTATAGTTCCTAGCCTTATCTGCCGAGAAAATCGCAACTTTTCATTTTCCGTCGGTCTTAGTACACGATGTAACTACAGAAGAGTCAAGTTTTAAATAGGAAAAATATAGAAACTCTTTGGTCATTTTTGAACGAGATGCTAACGGTCTAATCAGATTCAATGATCTATGCTAAGCTAAGCTAAAAGTGCTACCGCCAGACCCGGAGATCGGCTGAATGGATTCGAAAACGGTAAAACTCAACTGTTTAACTCTAGAGGAGTTGGAAAACTAGCCTATTTTCAAAAATAGTGGAGTGTTCCTTTAAGTGTAAATTTTTCAAAATTGAGATGTATGCATCATCTGAAAGCTGAATGAATAAGCTTTCCATTGATGTATGGTTTGTTAGGATAGAACAATATTTGAAAATCTGGAATCTGAGGGTGCAAAAAAATCTAAATATTGAGAAAATCATCTTTAAAGTTGTTCAAATGAAGTTCTTAGCAATGCATATTACTAATCAAAAATTAAGTTTTGATATATTTTACGGTAGGACATTTATTAAATATCTTTATGGAACATGATCTTTACTTAATATCCTAATGATTTTTGGCATAAAAGAGAAATGTATAATTGTGACCCATACAATGTATTGTTGGCTATTGCTACAAATATCCCCCAGCGACTTAACACTGCTTTTGTGCTCAAATTTATGAGATAATTGTGGTGACTTTGTGACTAAACACGTAATTGGTTTGGAATACTGTATTTTTTGTTATAATGCAATATGTATTTGGTTGTATTTGGAGTTAGCATATATGATCTGTAAAAAGAATCAGTGAGACAGGGATCTCACATTGAATATATTCTAGTTTTTATGTTCGTTTCCTGTGAAAATAAATGTTATTTAATGGAAAAACGTTCCTGAAACATTAAAAAGGTATCTATAACTCACTCATCTTGCACATGTGATTCATCCAGGGTTATTATAGTTACCTAAAACTAGAGAGAAGCAAAGTGACATTTCTCATTTTCATTTCATTTAACTTGATGTACTAAACAACAAAAACTAAAATTTATAAATATATATATATATATATATAAATAATAATAATAATAATAAAAACTACATCATTTAAACATTTTTAAAAAACTAATAAAATGACAAAAACACTCCACAAAATTACTAAAACAAATTTAAATTAAAATGGAAATTACAACAATAAAACTAATTCAAGACATAAAACAAACTTTAATAGAATCTCAGTTATACAAAAAAATAATAAAACAATGGATTTGACAGATTGTCAAAAGAATAATGACTCATTTTTTGTTTGATTTCTGTCAAAGAATAAGCACTGTAGTCATAAAGTATTTGCTTGGTTGTTTCTAAAACTCACTTGAATTTAATATATGGTGCCTTTAAAGCTGGTCTGAAACAAGTTTAGCAGAAGTATAAAAGCTTTATACAAAAATGCCGTGTGTGAATCAACAATTTTATTGGGCAGCGAGGCAGCAAACCAGCTGCTTTCTGTGTTTACTTTCTAAAACTGAATCTCTTAAAACATCAATATTCTCAGAAAATCCTATCTTCTAAGTTCATATAACAGCAACAGGTCTGTCCGGTTGGCAGTTGTCTCAACTAGTCTGTTATGGATATTCATGTTCCATATTAACTGGACATAGTTCATAAAATGAGACTTTCTGGTATTTAGAATTATAAGATGGCCAAATTACAGCTTTTAGTTGTGATATAGAGAGGGATTGTGTTTTTATGCCCAACAGAGAAGCCTACAGACTATAAAACGATATGGTTTACAAATGAAATTTATTCCCTCAAGATCAGTAATTCTGATAGCCACTGGCCCATGAAAGATCAATCAACTGAGAGGAACAGACCAATCAATACTCACCGAGCACAAGGGAACAACATAAAAATAGAATAAGAGGGTCTCAGAGTTTCGATTCTGTCAATTACTGTCCTGTCTGTCTTTGAATGTCCCAAAAGCCACTAGTATTATATCCGCAATTCAATATTGAATTCCTGTCTCTGCGCTAAATGATTTATCTAAAGACATCATGCTGCATTAGGGGTTTTATTTCAAGCAGATGGCTTTTAGCTTTAAAGCTTCAGCATGTCAACTGATGGACTGGAGTGCTGTGGATTATTGTGATGTTTTTATCAGCTGTTTGGACTCTCATTCTGACGGCACCCATTCACTGCAGAGCATCCATTGCTGAGACACTGATGCAATGCTACATTTCTCTAAATCTGATGAAGAAACAAACTCATCCTAATCTTGGATGGCCTGAGGGGGAGTAAATAAATAAATTTAAAGAGATCTTTAAGCTTTAAAGGGGTCATAGGATGCTACATGCACTTTTACAAGTAGTTTGAACTGAAATGTGTGTTTGCAGTGTGTGTACACAACCACCCTATAATGATAAAAATCCACCCAGTGTTTTTTAAAAATCTGGTTAAATTTTTTCCTTTCTCAAATCGAGCCGATCTCAGATGCCGGTCTGTGTGACGTCACACAGACAGGCCCCTCCCACGATAGTTTGATTGACAGTAGTGTTTCAGCACAGACTGGACTCGTGTCTCACCTTAGCTCCGCCCTGAGTGACGTCACACTGTCAGGCCCCTCCCACGATAGTTTGATTGACAGTAGTGTTTCCTGTGCACCTTCTATATATGTTATTATTTAAAAGCTGCTTGTGATGGGCTTTGGTTCATCATGTGACTTTCTCATCACCTCCTGCATTTGGTGGTTATCAGTGTATTACAAAGCTACAAAACAGATTTCAGTACTTCAATAGGTTAGTATATTAACATTTATATCAGTTAATAAAATCACGGTATTTAACTGTAAATTTAAGTTAAAACCGTAAAATCAAAAACACTGCAACCGTATTTTTTACAGTAAAATTCCGGCAACCACAGCTGCCGTTTTTTTACCGTAAATTTTTTTTAAGTGTTTTTTTTGCTTTTCTCAAACCATCAGCGTATTCTGACAGCTCTGATCGGATAGATTTATGTGGCCTTGGCACTGGAGTGTGTGTATTTTTCAGACAACTTTTTGTCTTTCTGGAAATGCTTAACGATCTTCTTTTTATCCTTTTTTTAAGAAAAAAAAATAGAATGTCTGTTTGAAAATGAAGAGTTTATTTGCAAAAACAGATAACTCTGTTTTTTTACATTTCCAAAAATCATGTTTTTTATTATGTTATCATGTATTTATTGTGTTAGTTAGATGTTTTTATTTAAAGTTATTTTTTAACCTAGTCAAAATTAACTGGAAAATTTAAGATTAACTGGAATGCACAATGAAAAAAACATGATTTTTGAGAATTGTTAAAAACGGAGTTATCTGTTTTGCAAATGAACTCTTCAAATATAGTTTTAATGTTGTGCACCTGTAGTGGATAAATCCTGAACAAATGCCTAATGCCTTTTTAATAAAGTATTTACTATATTTCTAATAAACACAATGTTATAATAACCAACGAAAAAATTTGACCAGTTGCCATTAGTTTTTTTTCTTGCCAATAACATTTACATTTAGTCATTTAGCAGACGCTTTTATCCAAAGCGACTTACAATTGGGGGATACATAAAGCGATTCTTCTTAAAGAGGCAAACAGACACAAGAAGTGCTTGTAATACCAAGTTCTTAGACATTGTTCAAATAAGTACAAGCTAGAAAGAGAAGGAATTAATAAAGAGAGATCTTTTTTTTTATTTTTTTATGATGAAGTAGCTTCGAAAGAGAACTACATTTGAATAATTACCTGTTTTGCTGTTTCGTTTTTTTCTTGCAAACAGACACAAGAAGTGCTTGTAATACCAAGTTCTTAGACATTGTTCAAATAAGTACAAGCTAGAAAGAGAAGGAATTAATAAAGAGAGATCTTTTTTTTTAATTTTTTTATGATGAAGTAGCTTCGAAAGAGAACTACATTTGAATAATTACCTGTTTTGCTGTTTCGTTTTTTTCTCGCTTTTTATCCATTTCCATTTGTTGTTGCTTTATTGCCTCCTGTTTTTCTTTGGCTTTCATTCTAACGACTTCACTTTTTTTCTCTTTCCAGGCATCATAAGAGGCCTTTGCATCTGCAATTTTAGCAAGCTTGTCCTAGAAGTGAAATGACAAACATTTAATAAATCACACCAGGATTGTGGCGACTAAAGAATTCAAATGTGCATTAAACATTACTTCTTGCACTTTCTCCTCTTTTAATTTCTCTTCCTGCTTTTTTGCGCTCCTTGTTATTTTTAAAGTTCCTTCTTTCTTTTTTAGCCATTCCTTTTAAGAAAGAAAAAAATTATTCGAACACATTTTAGATGCATTAAAAGGGTCTAAAAATCATTGGCGAGTCTCTAGACACCTGGTACACAGCAGCTCTTAGTGAATCTGCTGCTTCTGGAACCCGTTGGCTCTCCTCTGTCCTCTGGTCCAAAATCTTCAGCGCTCCCAGGTATTTCGACTCTGCTTTATAAGAGCTCTTGTGTTTTCTGGAACTGGATGACCGAGAGCTTGAAGGTCTAATGTCCAGAAGATGTTGTTCACTATCGATGAGTTTCAATGTTTGGTGCATGCTTCTGAGTTAAAAGTGCATTAAATAATGTTTTACTGATTAAAGCATTAAAAACCTACAGATATGATTACAATGATGAACATGCATATCAGTGTGTGACCAAGTGAAAACTGTTTTATTATATGATTAATATGTGCCTCCAAGAAGGCAAGATAAAAAAAATAGCTTGAGAAATAATTAAAAGAAGTGTTTAGAAATGCATAAACTTGTTGAGATAATGATTTTACACCTTTAAAATAAGATTTCAGAAGTCCATCGTGCACATATACAGCATGAGGTATTAAACAAATTCACTGACCTGTCTGCTGATCTTTCAAGGTCAAGGGCACCCTGCAAACTCTCCTGCTTGGACAAGTGCATGAAGACAGATTTACTTAAGAATTACAGTAGCATTTACAATTTGACATGGCACGTAAATGACCTTGATTTGTTGGGTACTGCTTCCTTTAGTAACATGTCGTACAATGCTGAAACAGATGCCTTTTTTTTAGAAAACCATCAGAACAAGATCTTTTCACCTGACTTGCATGCTTTTCTTCAAAGGATGTTGAATAATTTCTCTCTTTGCTCTCTTCTGAGGCAGCTGCAATGAAAATTGCATATTTAAAATGATTAATAACTACAGTACTTAACTATAATTTACTTTAAATGATTACATGTCAGGTCACAGATGACCAATACCAATTTACCAAAATGCAATGTCATTACTACAGAGTCTCTGAGCATGGTTTCCGCACATACCGCTGCCTACAGCGTCTGGAGCCTCAGACATTATCTCTGCTGGTGAACAACTCTCTGGCATGACCTGGTCTTCATCTGGATCCTGCAGTAATCATGTGGTCGAAAAACAAAGCAAGGGTCTTTCAAACCATCGCCTTGATTTAGACCTGATCAGCTTGTGAGATATTAACTAGCACTAGACAATAACAACAGATTCTACACTCTTAAAAACAAAGGTTTCAAAACGGGTTTCGCAGCAACGCCATAGACACTGTAAATCATTTTGGGCTCCTCAAAGAACGATTTTTTCTTAGTTTGAAGAATATTTGTGAGACTGGAGCACAAAAGCAGTGTTAAGTCGCTGGGGTATATGGGTCAAAATTATAGATTTTTCTTTTATGCCAAAAATCATTAGGATATTAAGTAAAGATCATGTTCCATGAAGATATTTAGTAAATCTCCTACCGTAAAATATATTAAAACTTAATGTTTGATTAGTAATATGCATTGCTAAGAACTTCATTTGAACAACTTTAAAGATGATTTTCTCAATATTTAGATGTTTTTGCACCCTCAGATTCCAGATTTTCAAATATTGTGCTATCCTAACAAACCATGCATCAATGGAAAGCTTATTTATTCAGTGTTCAGATGATGCATAAATCTCAATTTCAAAAAATGGACCCTTATGACTGGTTTTGTGCTCCAGGGTCACAATTTAGAATCTTTTGTGCAATGGAAAGTTTCCATGGATGTTAAAACCTTAATAAATGTGAAAGCATACAAATGGGTCGACTAAATTCATACTTGCAATTGAAAAATGTAACATCTCTAAGCTTTAGCATTTACAGCATTTAAATGGGTTTCTGCTGACACTTTTTTATTTCCATTATCAAGCCGTTCTCACCAGAACACTGTCACATGCAGAGGTTTGACTCTTCTCAGAAGAGAGGGCTATAGACATAGAAGACGTGGCTGTTCTGCTGTAGGCAGGCGTCTCTGCTGATGTTTTCTCTTCTAACTGACGAAAGTCACACATATTCACTGTCCTCTGTCTGGGTTTGGGTCTGGGTGACATGTCTTGAGTAGGACAACCTGTTTACATTAAAGAAAGTGTATTTTAATTGTTAGTTTCTGACATTTCTTAAGCTAATTGTATAGTGGCTGGTGCATACAAATACAGACGACTCTAGGACTGGATTGTAATTGCAGTGATTAATATGTTTCTAGCATGTTGTGTGTTTGGCAACAGTTCTTTTAACCCTAAATTATGCAATGTGTAGCTTTTCATTTCTCAAACAACCGTGTCGGAAGACGTAACCATGAACATATTCCAGGATGTCAATGTCAAGATTCATCAGAGTCCTGAGCACCTTTAGCTTTGATTGTATTGTGCATTAATTGTGGCATTGTTTTGATAAAGTCATGCACAGTGTTGGGGGTAATGCATTACAAGTAACGCGAGTTACGTAATCAGATTACTTTTTTCAGGTAACTAGTAAAGTAACACATTACTTTTTAATTTACAAGAGAATATCGGAGTTACTTTTTCAAATACGTAACGCAAGTTACTTTTTTTTTTCAAATTTATTGACTGACAGCTCTCCTGTCGCCATGTTGAGAGAAATCAGAAGATGTTACTGTAGCTCTAAAATAAATATGAATCTGCATTAATTCATCTCACTCACAAAAAACAAACAAAAACAAACAGATTCAGTATTCCTCAAAATGAATAAAAATAACGCAACTCAGAATATAGTTGTTTAAGCAACTTAATTATAATTGGTTTACAAACATTTGAAACATTATGCACTTTTTTTTTTCACAGATAGTAATGTTATCTTATGCTTTGAATAAACGTGCATTAGTAATATTTTTCTTCGATGCGCCCTCTTGTGGCCTCAGGAGAGAAGCCAAAAGCTAACTGAAATTATGCATTTTAAATTCAAATATAATTAGAATTTTGATAATATTCAAGTACAAAATTCGAATTTAGTTTTTCAGCCATTTTGACAGCCCTACAGAGTTTAAGCAAACATTTATAATACAAAAACACAGGCAGTGTTGGGGGTAACGCATTACAAGTAACGCGAGTTATGTAATCGGATTACTTTTTTTCAAGTAACTAGTAAAGTAACACATTACTTTTTAATTTACAAGAGAATATCGGAGTTACTTTTTCAAATACGTAACGCAAGTTACTTTGTTTCCAATGTATTGACTGACAGCTCTCCTGTCGCCATGCTGAGAGAAATCAGATGTTACTGTAGCTCTAAAATAAATATGAATCTGCATTAATTCATCTCACTCACAAAAAACAAACAAAAACAAACAGATTCAGTATTCCTCAAAATGAATAAAAATAACGCAACTCAGAATATGACGCAAACCTGCAATAATTAAATGTTAAACAACACAAATATGCTTTATGTATTTAATCCCGTTCTATTTGCTTCTGAGCTTCGATGATCCAGTTCAAGCGTACTAATAAGCACACATTACTCTAGACGAACATCTGTGTGTCTTTGTTTATTGCTGAAGTGTGTTCTTCTGCATTCTACTGTACTTTCCCTTCCGCCTGAGGCTTATTCATTTCACTTCTGGGGTGAAAAGGCTTTTATATTTGCCAGAAATATAATTTTTTATTTTAAAAACAAACAAGCAAGCCCTGTCCAGATTTAACAAGTAACGTAACGCATTACTTTCCATAAAACGTAACTAAGTAACGTAATTCGTTACTTTTTTATGGAGTAACACAATATTGTAATGCATTACTTTTAAAAGTAACTTTCCCCAACACTGGTCATGCAACATGACAGTATTTATTTCCATAAAGAGTTGCATTGATGTTTAGCTGAGATCTTGTATTGACACTGGGAGAGTCGAACAGCTCAGGACTCTGTGGTGCCTTTTCTTACATGAAGATTATTCCTCATGCTCACTGAATTCACAATTTGAGCCTGATGAATCTTGGCATCGTCATCCTGGGATATGTTCATGAGTACACAGATGTTTGAGAAATAAAAAGCTACACATTGCATCACATTGCAATAATGATCCAATCCTAGACTCTTCAGTATTTTGCTTATTTAAATCCAAATGGCCAGGCAGTGTACAAACACAGACAGTAGTGTTATTAGTGTTATCTTGCAAAGATGGCAGACCTTAAACAATAGCATAGATGCAAAGACTGCCCTGACCTGTGGAGAGTTTTGGTTTAACGCTTCTCTCCCTGGGTTGAGGAACGGGTGGTTCACTATCTTCACCAATCCTTTGGTTGTCCTCATGTTTTTCTGAAGGCAATGGCTCTGGACAGGATTCCCATTGGCTGTTCTCAGAGTTTAGTAGCAGTGGAGATTCTGTCAGGCTCTTCCTCACCACAGATTCGGTCTGGTTCCTCGAATGCATGACTGATTTGGACTGCTCGTAAGGTAACGCGGACTCTGGTAGGAACTTGTCAGATAGAGAGGAAAAAGGGGAATCCGGGGACTGCGGATTGTAAGAATTGCTTTGCGAATGGACAGAACTACGCTGGTCACCTTCACTTTTCATGGAGTTCAGCTGTTCGGAGTTCACAGGCGAGCTGGTCCTTTTGGTTTTCAGAAAAGATACTTTTTTGGGTTTGACATTTTCCTCTTCATCACCCGAAAGCTTGAAATCGTTGATTTTGCCTTTGGTCTTCCCAGCTTTAAATCTCGCCTTCTTCTGTTTTTGCATCTTAAGGAGTTCGTTGAGTATGTCTGCTGAATTCAAGTGTTTAAAGGTAAAGAACACAGTGGCAAAACTGAAGTGCATGCATACAAATCATGTTATATAAGAGGATAAACAAGCTGATTCAGGGTAAGGTCAGTGGCATGAGTATCATCAGTATACCATGCAGTGAAGATGTTTTAAACAAGCATGACACTGTAAAACCAACCATCATCATCATCAACTTTACCATCTTCATCATCATCATCATCAAAGTCATCAGAGTAGCTATGCCTGTTGGCTCTAGCAGACACAGCTGTCTTCAGCTCATCCTGAAATTGAAGAACATGCACGTGTCATAGAGAGTATTTTTGCGGCTCACTGCGATTTGAGACAATCTAAAGAAATGCTTTACTTTGTAGCACGCTAATGATTTGATACAATACCTGAAAAGTTGTTCTTCTGGATGTTTTAGGGCTTTTCGTGTAAGCAAGCGTTGTAGAAAAAGGCTCATCATCCATCGTATCGACTGTTTAAATGCGATCATTCATTAATATGCAAACATGCATGCTGGTTTTAGATATAGCATGTAATCATCAGACGTTCAAACGATTAAAAGCTCATCATGGACGCCATTCGTTTACGTGAGTTACCAAAGCAACTACCGAATAGAATCTACTACGGCGAAGGCAAAGCGCGGTGACGCTGCTGTATGGCAAGCGCTTTATACATTGAATGCCACAAGCTTTACCGGTTCATTCAAATCTTAAAAACGGAGGAACTCATCCAGTTGAAGACGGATGTAAAACCTTTGGATCACACACAGCTTTTCTCCATCTCTGTGAAACATGAAAACAGAGCATACAGATGCTTGACGGATAAGTTGTCAAGTATGGAAGGCCGTTTCTGCCACTCAATAAAAAAGAAAAAGGGAATTGTGACTTTTTTTTCTCTCGCAACTGCGAGTTTATATCTCACAATTCTGGCTTTATTTCTCAGAATTGCGCCCTTATATCTCGCAATTCTGACTCTTTTTTTCTCGCAATTGCGAGTTTATATCTAACAATTCTTACTTTATTGTGGCTCTTTATCTCACAATTCTGAGATATTCAGCTGTTATTTGATCTTGTGGACTGCGTGTAAACACCCATTACGTCAAATAGCTTAGTCAGGACAGGGCACATTAAGCAGATTCTGAATGTAAACAACTGTATAAACACACATATAAAATCATATTGAATTAAATAATCCTTACGTATTTCAATTAAATAATTGATTAAGGATTGTTCAGTTATTCAATTAAAGTACGTCAGGATTATTCAATTCAATTTGATGGCATTTTACTATTAATTAAATTGCGTAAGTCTTAAAAAAGGCTTTGTGTGTGTGTGTGTGTGTGTGTGTGTTTGCACAAAAATAAATTGCATTTGTGTATTTAGACAAATGTTCCAAGCATTTTATCTGTCACACAATCTTTGTCATGACTGGGCCAATTTCTGAGTATATAACTGAAAATATAGTACCCTATCTACCCACCAGGGGGAGGTAGACATCGTAAAATGTTCCTGTAAGGAAATAAACGTCAGCATCTATGTGAGCTACTTGATCAATGGAAAAAAGAGGGGACAGCAGAATTAACATTCTATGTTTTGATTGTATTGTTATGTTTCAGTGTTCTTTTAATCATTGAAATACAGCAGAAGTTACCATAATGAAAAGACATTTTAAGAAAACTGTCTTTTCTTGCAGTTGTAAATGTCAGTCAGTAAACTCTTTTGTTTTATTGTAAGAAAAGATCCATAGAAAAAATTATAATGTCCTTGCAAAAAAAAAAAAAATTACACATACATTTCCGTTAAATCAACACGAAATCATGTTAACACTGTACATTGGGCCTTTTACGTACTTTTCTTAGAGTGTATGTTTATTTGTCACACACACACACACACACACACACACACACACACACACACACACACACACACACACACACACACACACACACACACACAAAGTAAAGTTTCTCTTCCTGTACCTTTGTCAACAACCTGCAAGCAGCACAAATGTCTTCTTAATAAGATCTTGACCTCTGCATGACACTATCTATTTCTCCATCACAATCCTTATTTTTTTCTTTCCTGTTCTTGTCCTGCTGTGTTTGTTTTTTCATGAAGAAGTGTCTGTGATATTACTGGCACCGCTCTCATCAGCTGTGTTTGGACAGCAGCTGTTTAGATCACTTCCATGAACTGTATGTGTTGGTAATACTTCATAATGACTTCCATTAATACGTCATTAACATTATTCATTCGTGTCTATTTAGAACATTCTTACCCAAGACAACTATAGACTAGAATCATGCATACAAATTTATCTGGAATTTATTGAAAAAAATTATTATTTCAACCTGTTTATTTTTTATTGTATGCATTGTATAATCACACTTTATTTTAAGGTCCAGTTCTCACTATTAACTCTGACTCTAGCCTCAATAAACTCCTAATGTGCTGCTTGTTAATAGTTAGTGAGCTAGTTGTTAAGTTTAGGTATGCGGTTTAGGATTAAGGGATCTAAAATATGCTCATGCAGAATAAGGCATTAATATGTGCTTTATAAGTACTGATAAACAGACAATATTCTAGTAACATGCATGCTAATGAGCAACTAGTTAATCGTGAGAATTAGTCCCTAAACTAAAGTGTTACCTATTGCATCTAGTCTGAGTGTGTTGTATGTCTGCTATATATCATATATATATGATAAAATAACTGTTAGATAAAATTATTTTAGTTTGAAAAAAAAATGCTTATTAACATTTTTTTGTATGAAGATGTATATTATTTTACAGCTTTGTTGCTATGACAATGTCTTGTATGCCATAAACTAAACATAAAATGATGAGATCAATGACACCTTTTTTAACAGAATAATGAATATAAGTGTCTTTTTAAATTCTAAACTTCACATTTCTTCTGTTAAATCCCCCCAAAATCAGCCCCATTTACTTGCATTATCCTTGATTTTTCCTTTTCTACAAAGTCAAAATAATTTTTTGTACTCTCAGAAAAAAAGTACGAAAGCTGTCACTTTTTCAAAAGGTACATGTTTGTACCTAAAGGGTCCATATTGGTATCTTAAAGGTACATATTAGTACCTAAAAGGTGACAACTTTTGTACCTTTTTGTTTTTTCTGAGAGTGTGTGGTATTCAACATTATGTCAAAAATGCTGTTGATTGAGCTTTTATATTAAACCAGAATATTCCTTCAGCCTTGCCACTAATTCGTACTAAAATGCTTAGAGAATGACTGAGTATTGCTGTTCTGTTATCCTTTTACACGGAGAGTAAAGTGCATATGCAGGGGATATTAGAATATTGTAATATTGCACTTTTCAGTTTCCTTTTTTAAGCGGCATATATGTTTGCATATTTTAATTAAACTAGTAAAATGACTTGAAAGAATAATGTGCATAAAATAACCTGCTACAAAAGTTCTGCTGACCTCAGGTCTGTGTTGGTGCTACCTGCCATGCTCTTTCAGGGAAACAAATATGAAAATGAAATTAAACATAATCAAGCAATAGCAGCGTGAACCAGAACCAGCCAAACACCAGCCATACATTTTAACATCAAGTTCATCAATACATTCATGTCTGAAGGAGGTGCATGCTATAGTTGTCAGGGTTAAAAGACCTGCTTATGTCAGTGTAACCAATAGGTTTTATTAAGTTACTTTTCACAGTTAAATCTTGTAAAGTTTTAAATGCACCCGCTGTGTGTGCTACAACAAATGCAGAGGTTCTTATTAAGAGGAAGAGACTTTTTAAATCTCTGCGGTTTGTTTGAGTTGTAAGCTGCTTGCTGGTTTGTGTCAAACAGAAAAAGAGGGATGATGGAAGATGCCTTGGAGCACCAAACAAAGCCTGGATGTTTTTTTGTCAATGAAATATAAAGCTATAAATAATACTGGTCCTGGAGATGGAGAGAGTAAAAAATTGGATGCATAAAGTGGAATTTAGTATGTCAACGATACAACTATTAAAACAATTAGTTTTTCCGGTGTTTCATTTGTAGTCTGCTTTAACGTAGCGTTGCGTATTTTGAAGGTGTGCTTATTTTATTTCCTAAATGCTGTAAGTTCTGTGCATGCAGAGAGAAAACATGCCTGCCATAAATAATAAAAGGTAATTTGTATCATGTGACATTTTTATCATATTTATCATAACTGTTTGCTTGGCCAGTGTCTTGTATTTTTTTTGTTTTCTCAATATTTTTTCATTTTAATTCTTCTCTTTATTACTTTTCTGTTGCAGGCTGTTGAAAATAACTGAAATAATTTGATTAAACGATATGGACCTATAATGCGGTTGGCAGACCTAGAACTGCTCCAAAAGCTGTGCATTTACTGAAAAATAATTGCACACCTTAGAACATTTGTTGACCAATCAGAATCATGCATTCAGCAGCCTCGTGGTATAAAACATGAAGTGTCTTCAATAAATGAAGTAATCAGCTGCATTAAAATAGCCATGCTCAAAATACCAGATTCAAGTTTTCTCTTTCTATATTTGATATAAACTAAAACTTAATTTTAGTTTGTGTCATATCAACACATCTATTAAAATCCCAGTGGAACCTGGACTGTAAAACATCAAAGATAAGAAGAAGATATTAAGTTGTTAATTAAATTGGAATGTTTATGCATGCATGCGTTCCTGAGAGAGTAGGCCTCAAAGTATTAAAGAGATCATCACATTGCAGCAGATAATTAGTGATTAGCATGTCTGACCTTTATATAAATGTATAGTGATTGGTGTGAACAGGCATGTAATATAAAGTTTTGATATATTTTGATACATTATAAGCACAGCTATAGCAATGAAGACAAAAGAAATGATATCGCTGGAATCAGATTTGACGTTAAAATCATTGACAGCCAATCAGAATCAACCTGACTTAACCATTTAATGTGGCAGATGGCAAAACTTCAGTGTGCGTATAGTAAACAAACTTATTGTTCATTGGTGTGGACGTTAATTATCGTTATAGGTCGAAATGGCCAAAAGAAATCACGATAAGATTTTTCATATCAGTCGAAATCGATAATTATCACGATACATGTCAAATCTTTATTTCTTTCAAGTTTAAAGGCAGAGTTTTGAAAGTTGTCGAAAGCAGATTGTGGTTTTAAACGACTCTTTATGGTCAGAACATGACAAACACTTCATATATATATATTCCATTACTCCTTTAATATATTTAATACATGGGTACATTAATAATATCATAAAATTGGATATGAATATCCCACATTTCTGCCACAATACCATGGTGCAGTTAGTGTTACTACAGTAAATCCATGGTAAATGATGGCAATTTGTAGATTGAAAAACGCTGTCTCATCAGGCGCTAAACTAGTTTAAATCACCGTGTCTGTGTTATGGAATTTAAAAATCTGTTTTGTAAGTCTCTCACCTTTAAAGGTTAAAGTGGACGTTTTTATTTATTTATCAAGAAACATTCTGTTCTCTGGTGCATCATCACGTTTTTGTTCCTAACCCTGATATCATCACAGAGACGTCTATTGGACGTTTCCTATCAGATGTCAAGAAGATGTCTTTAAGATGTTTATGATTCAGTATGCATGTAAAACTGACATCTTACAGACGTCTATCAGAGGTTTGTACACAGCAGATGCTTTCCAGATCTTTGACAGACCGCTTGCAGACGTGTGTGTATAAGAGCATTCAGCTGACAAATGTAATGTTCTCTCTAAATACACAAAACTGATAAACACAAGTATTTTTCTGCTCCATATGGCACCTCACGGTTTGCTGGACAAACACTCGTCGTATTTGTGCTCCTAGAGACAGCTGTGTCCACACATAGACACAGACCATCATGTTTTTTTTCTCTCCTGATGTGCCGCCGTGGATGCTATTTAGCTGTGTAGTTGTCACTCTCCATGTGGTTCCCTTTGCCCTTCTCCTCCGAGTAAACACGGCATCAGTGCTCCAGTCTTAAAAGGTCTGGTCATAGGCTGTTTATCGTGGCTGCCTTTTAAGAGCAGAGGCTGGCAGCCGTGGGCCTTTTTCTGTAAACACATGACGTGGGGTTGTAACATGGTGAAACGAAACTGTGATAAATCCCTCTTCTATAGATGTAAATATGCCATGGCACAGTTACACTGTAAAAGGGGGAATTAGCTAATGCGGGCTTTGGTTTATGTTTAAAATATATTGCAAACTCATATATGGTGCTTACATGTAGCTGATTTGTTAGGGGGAAATGTGTGGTAAAGTAAGCATCATCTGATATATAGATTTTCCTCTTCACTGCTTAGCACATTCTTCCATACTGAGCTCAGGATGACCATATTAGGAGGCAAATGCAACAATGTGGTTTATTCCTTTTCTGTTTCAACTTTGCTTAATTTATTAGAAAAACACTACATGCTGATTTGTGAATTGCTTAAACACGATGAAGGTGTCATTTATTTGAGCTGGTCTTAAAATAAATTCTGAAAAAAAAAAAAACGGCATATAGGTTACAATTTGTTATCATCTAATTTGATTTTATTCAAGTCAACAATATTATTTAAAGGGATAGTTCACCCCAAAAATTTAAATTCTGTCATTATACTCACTCTCAAGTTGTTCCAAACCTGTATGAGTTTCTGCCTTCTGTTGTGCACATACGAAGATATTTAAAGAATGTTGGTAACCAAATAGTTGACGGTAGCCATTGACTTCCATAGTATTTTGCTGTGTTTGGACAGCAGCTGTTTAGATCACTTCCATGAACTGTATGTGTTGGTAATACTTCATAATGACTTCCATTAATACGTCATTAACATTATTCATTCGTGTCTATTTAGAACATTCTTACCCAAGACAACTATAGACTAGAATCATGCATACAAATTGATCTGGAATTTATAAAAAAATTTACAAAAATGTATTTCAACCTGTTTATTTTTTATTGTATGCATTGTATAATCACACTTTATTTTAAGGTCCAGTTCTCACTATTAACTCTGACTCTAGCCTCAATAAACTCCTAATGTGCTGCTTGTTAATAGTTAGTGAGCTAGTTGTTAAGTTTAGGTATGCGGTTTAGGATTAAGGGATCTAAAATATGCTCATGCAGAATAAGGCATTAATATGTGCTTTATAAGTACTGATAAACAGACAATATTCTAGTAACATGCATGCTAATGAGCAACTAGTTAATCGTGAGAATTAGTCCCTAAACTAAAGTGTTACCTATTGCATCTAGTCTGAGTGTGTTGTATGTCTGCTATATATCATATATATATGATAAAATAACTGTTAGATAAAATTATTTTAGTTTGAAAAAAAAATGCTTATTAACATTTTTTTGTATGAAGATGTATATTATTTTACAGCTTTGTTGCTATGACAATGTCTTGTATGCCATAAACTAAACATAAAATGATGAGATCAATGACACCTTTTTTAACAGAATAATGAATATAAGTGTCTTTTTAAATTCTAAACTTCACATTTCTTCTGTTAAATCCCCCCAAAATCAGCCCCATTTACTTGCATTATCCTTGATTTTTCCTTTTCTACAAAGTCAAAATAATTTTTTGTACTCTCAGAAAAAAAGTACGAAAGCTGTCACTTTTTCAAAAGGTACATGTTTGTACCTAAAGGGTCCATATTGGTATCTTAAAGGTACATATTAGTACCTAAAAGGTGACAACTTTTGTACCTTTTTGTTTTTTCTGAGAGTGTGTGGTATTCAACATTATGTCAAAAATGCTGTTGATTGAGCTTTTATATTAAACCAGAATATTCCTTCAGCCTTGCCACTAATTCGTACTAAAATGCTTAGAGAATGACTGAGTATTGCTGTTCTGTTATCCTTTTACACGGAGAGTAAAGTGCATATGCAGGGGATATTAGAATATTGTAATATTGCACTTTTCAGTTTCCTTTTTTAAGCGGCATATATGTTTGCATATTTTAATTAAACTAGTAAAATGACTTGAAAGAATAATGTGCATAAAATAACCTGCTACAAAAGTTCTGCTGACCTCAGGTGTTGGTGCTACCTGCCATGCTCTTTCAGGGAAACAAATATGAAAATGAAATTAAACATAATCAAGCAATAGCAGCGTGAACCAGAACCAGCCAAACACCAGCCATACATTTTAACATCAAGTTCATCAATACATTCATGTCTGAAGGAGGTGCATGCTATAGTTGTCAGGGTTAAAAGACCTGCTTATGTCAGTGTAACCAATAGGTTTTATTAAGTTACTTTTCACAGTTAAATCTTGTAAAGTTTTAAATGCACCCGCTGTGTGTGCTACAACAAATGCAGAGGTTCTTATTAAGAGGAAGAGACTTTTTAAATCTCTGCGGTTTGTTTGAGTTGTAAGCTGCTTGCTGGTTTGTGTCAAACAGAAAAAGAGGGATGATGGAAGATGCCTTGGAGCACCAAACAAAGCCTGGATGTTTTTTTGTCAATGAAATATAAAGCTATAAATAATACTGGTCCTGGAGATGGAGAGAGTAAAAAATTGGATGCATAAAGTGGAATTTAGTATGTCAACGATACAACTATTAAAACAATTAGTTTTTCCGGTGTTTCATTTGTAGTCTGCTTTAACGTAGCGTTGCGTATTTTGAAGGTGTGCTTATTTTATTTCCTAAATGCTGTAAGTTCTGTGCATGCAGAGAGAAAACATGCCTGCCATAAATAATAAAAGGTAATTTGTATCATGTGACATTTTTATCATATTTATCATAACTGTTTGCTTGGCCAGTGTCTTGTATTTTTTTTGTTTTCTCAATATTTTTTCATTTTAATTCTTCTCTTTATTACTTTTCTGTTGCAGGCTGTTGAAAATAACTGAAATAATTTGATTAAACGATATGGACCTATAATGCGGTTGGCAGACCTAGAACTGCTCCAAAAGCTGTGCATTTACTGAAAAATAATTGCACACCTTAGAACATTTGTTGACCAATCAGAATCATGCATTCAGCAGCCTCGTGGTATAAAACATGAAGTGTCTTCAATAAATGAAGTAATCAGCTGCATTAAAATAGCCATGCTCAAAATACCAGATTCAAGTTTTCTCTTTCTATATTTGATATAAACTAAAACTTAATTTTAGTTTGTGTCATATCAACACATCTATTAAAATCCCAGTGGAACCTGGACTGTAAAACATCAAAGATAAGAAGAAGATATTAAGTTGTTAATTAAATTGGAATGTTTATGCATGCATGCGTTCCTGAGAGAGTAGGCCTCAAAGTATTAAAGAGATCATCACATTGCAGCAGATAATTAGTGATTAGCATGTCTGACCTTTATATAAATGTATAGTGATTGGTGTGAACAGGCATGTAATATAAAGTTTTGATATATTTTGATACATTATAAGCACAGCTATAGCAATGAAGACAAAAGAAATGATATCGCTGGAATCAGATTTGACGTTAAAATCATTGACAGCCAATCAGAATCAACCTGACTTAACCATTTAATGTGGCAGATGGCAAAACTTCAGTGTGCGTATAGTAAACAAACTTATTGTTCATTGGTGTGGACGTTAATTATCGTTATAGGTCGAAATGGCCAAAAGAAATCACGATAAGATTTTTCATATCAGTCGAAATCGATAATTATCACGATACATGTCAAATCTTTATTTCTTTCAAGTTTAAAGGCAGAGTTTTGAAAGTTGTCGAAAGCAGATTGTGGTTTTAAACGACTCTTTATGGTCAGAACATGACAAACACTTCATATATATATATTCCATTACTCCTTTAATATATTTAATACATGGGTACATTAATAATATCATAAAATTGGATATGAATATCCCACATTTCTGCCACAATACCATGGTGCAGTTAGTGTTACTACAGTAAATCCATGGTAAATGATGGCAATTTGTAGATTGAAAAACGCTGTCTCATCAGGCGCTAAACTAGTTTAAATCACCGTGTCTGTGTTATGGAATTTAAAAATCTGTTTTGTAAGTCTCTCACCTTTAAAGGTTAAAGTGGACGTTTTTATTTATTTATCAAGAAACATTCTGTTCTCTGGTGCATCATCACGTTTTTGTTCCTAACCCTGATATCATCACAGAGACGTCTATTGGACGTTTCCTATCAGATGTCAAGAAGATGTCTTTAAGATGTTTATGATTCAGTATGCATGTAAAACTGACATCTTACAGACGTCTATCAGAGGTTTGTACACAGCAGATGCTTTCCAGATCTTTGACAGACCGCTTGCAGACGTGTGTGTATAAGAGCATTCAGCTGACAAATGTAATGTTCTCTCTAAATACACAAAACTGATAAACACAAGTATTTTTCTGCTCCATATGGCACCTCACGGTTTGCTGGACAAACACTCGTCGTATTTGTGCTCCTAGAGACAGCTGTGTCCACACATAGACACAGACCATCATGTTTTTTTTCTCTCCTGATGTGCCGCCGTGGATGCTATTTAGCTGTGTAGTTGTCACTCTCCATGTGGTTCCCTTTGCCCTTCTCCTCCGAGTAAACACGGCATCAGTGCTCCAGTCTTAAAAGGTCTGGTCATAGGCTGTTTATCGTGGCTGCCTTTTAAGAGCAGAGGCTGGCAGCCGTGGGCCTTTTTCTGTAAACACATGACGTGGGGTTGTAACATGGTGAAACGAAACTGTGATAAATCCCTCTTCTATAGATGTAAATATGCCATGGCACAGTTACACTGTAAAAGGGGGAATTAGCTAATGCGGGCTTTGGTTTATGTTTAAAATATATTGCAAACTCATATATGGTGCTTACATGTAGCTGATTTGTTAGGGGGAAATGTGTGGTAAAGTAAGCATCATCTGATATATAGATTTTCCTCTTCACTGCTTAGCACATTCTTCCATACTGAGCTCAGGATGACCATATTAGGAGGCAAATGCAACAATGTGGTTTATTCCTTTTCTGTTTCAACTTTGCTTAATTTATTAGAAAAACACTACATGCTGATTTGTGAATTGCTTAAACACGATGAAGGTGTCATTTATTTGAGCTGGTCTTAAAATAAATTCTGAAAAAAAAAAAAAACGGCATATAGGTTACAATTTGTTATCATCTAATTTGATTTTATTCAAGTCAACAATATTATTTAAAGGGATAGTTCACCCCAAAAATTAAAATTCTGTCATTATACTCACTCTCAAGTTGTTCCAAACCTGTATGAGTTTCTGTCTTCTGTTGTGCACATACGAAGATATTTAAAGAATGTTGGTAACCAAATAGTTGACGGTAGCCATTGACTTCCATAGTATTTTTTTTTTCATAGTGTGGAAGTCAATGGCTACTTATACTGTAACATTCTTCAAAGTATCTTTTTTGTTTAGTTTTAGGGGAAAAAGCACAAAAATGAGAAACATGCCAAGACAACACACTCTCGTGGCAATTTGTAACTGTTTTAAAAATGACACATTTCTGTATATGAATCATATCGCATGCATCAAATAATTGAAATGTCAGCTGTCGAGCTGGAGGACACAATATAGTGTGATACAAACAGATTAATTTGCATTTTCTTTGAAATTGATTTTTGTTTGACATGAAACTAGTTGAGGTGCTGATGACATGAAATAACTAGTTAGAACTAGTTTTGTTGTAATAAAATAATGTCAGTGATATTAAAAATCACTGACTTCAGTAAAACCAGATAATTTAGATGTTACCATCAGTGCTGGGTAGATTACTTGCAAATCATAATCCGTTTCTGATTCCAAATTACATGACAATAATTGTAGTTAGTAACGTAATCCATCACATTTCACGTTTTAGGTAATATAATCAGACTACTTTTTGATTACTTTTAAACTACTTTTTGTCCCATATTGATATAAAAATACAAAGAGAAAGAAAATATATTCCATTCTTTGTGATTAACAACATGAAGTGCATTAAACATTATATTACGTCACGGTTTCCCAAACTGTGGTTCATGAAGGAACTGCACGGGGTTTGTGAGTTTAATCAAAAGCTAATAATTAATTAAATCATAAACATTTGTAATTAAAATAATATTTTAAAATGACAACAATCAAAATAAAACACTTAATAAAAATATGAAGTATACCTGTTTACCTGCATGTCATGTGATCACTGGAGTAATATGTAATCACGTAATCAATAAAAAGTAACTGTGAGTATTTTAAAATGTAATCTAATCTAATTACAAGAACTTAATGTTTGGAACCTGATTATGTAATTCAGATTATATGTAATTGGTTACTACGCAGCAGTGGTTACCATTTTAGGTTTATTGCCATTGGTTTGTAAAGGTTTAAAATATTACTTTAAGGGCTGATTATGTTGATTGATTTCACAATTGCAATAGCAAGTCTTTTTTCAATCTACACTCTTAAAAATAAAGGTGCTTCAAAAGGTTCTTCGAGCGATGCCATAGAAGAACCATTTTTGGTTCCACAAAGAATCATTCAGTCAAAGAACCACCTCTTTCTTACCGTTTTATAATCTGAAGAACCTTCTTTCGCCACAAAGAAGCTTTTGTGAAACAGAAAGGTTCTTCAGATGTTGAAGGTTCTTTATGGAACCATTTAGACAAAAAGGTTCTTCTATGGCATCGTGAAGCAGCTTTATTTTTAAGAGTGTAATTTCTGGACTCTGCTTTAAAGGACCCAGACTTGAGTCCAACTCGACCCATTTTGGACTCAAACTCAGTTGGTTAAGGACTTGGTCTTAACTCAGCTGGACTCGGAAGCAACACTAGTATAAATTTATACAACACTGCGACCTCGTAAAATAGTCACATTTCCTTGTGAGATCGGGTTGATCCAAAACCAGAATTCTTTGACATTTCTATAATGGTTGTTTCATGAATGCGTTCGAGTGTTTGTGGGACAGCTAAGATAGTTTTTTCTGCTGCGAGGTTTTATTATTAAGGTCCCCTTCCTCAACTCTCTCTATTATTAAAGCTTGTGATGTTTCGGCATGAGGATGCTCTAGGAACATCTCCTGCTGTGCTCACTGCCAAGTGCCCTCAAGTTATCTACGCTTAAGGACTCTGGGCATGCTGTAGAAATGGATTTTTCAAAGTTGTAAATAAAACAAAGATTACACTGTTAAACAAGTTTGGTTTGGCTTTTATTTGAAATGTTTCTTTATATGGAGATGCTGAGTATAAAAATCACATGGCTTTTTGTGTATCATAAACATGCTTACAACTCATACAAGCTAATCTGTTATTACTCATGCATAAAAATGACAGGGCACATGCATAATACTGAGCTAACAACAACAGTTTGACAGAAGTGACCAGAAATGTACATTGAATGATTTTTGTCTGTTATGACTGGAATGTTTTAGAAAGCACTAGAATATTACAGAAACTTCCGGAATGTTGTTATAAGTAGTATAGTGCCTTTAATGCAAAATGATTACAAAAACTTCTCTGTGTTAAACCAGTGCTTCATAATTCATGATAGAAGTTCTGAAATTTACCTGACCTAAATATTTAGTGCAATAATAATCAGCACCACTGAATTGCAGAAGAACCGTAAAACAGATTTTTGTTACATTGTGTTACTGGAGTAGTTTATCAAGAAAATACAATTTCAGTCTTTCTACTTAATTTCAGATTTAATTCAATGTGTTACTCGCCGTTCCGTGTAATTATACATGAAATTACTTTGTTTCTGCACCATATTCAACACTTTGACTTTGCGTTGTAATAAATTGTTTGGTGAACTATCAAGTCATTTTAGAACTAAAAGCATTATTACTTGAGTTCATTTTTTTTAGTGTGAGCTAAATGTGAACACTACTACTGGTGCTAAAAAATAATAACAGTAATCTCAGATTGGTGTTATAATAAACTGAGCTGTCAGGGGCCAGTCTGTCTACAGCACGTTAATTAAAATCCTCATCATGCTGTTTTGCTGCTCTGAATTAATGAGCTCCTGCCCATAAACAGGATCAAAATCCTTGATCGGCAATATTTTAATGAGTGCTTTCAAAACATAAATGTGTGATGCTTTACATTCTGTACATTTGTGCTTTCAAAGACGCAGTCAGTCCGTGCCGTTGTTCTTCAATCCAGTGATACCAGCATATAAGAAGGGAGACAATTAGAGAGGAAATATTTCCTCGGAGAAAGAATATTTCAGTCACATTATTGGATAAACATTTCTCCTGGTGGATGGTGTGTTGCTATGGCTTTGAGCTCTAGTCACACACATACAGAAACCATCATTGCGTTCATAAATGCGTGACAGGATTACATAATGATGCCGACTCTCTCCCAGAAACCAATCTTGCGGAAGAGTCAGAGTTTGGCACTCTGTCAGTAAAGTTCATCTACTGTACACAAACCTCTGATTGCTACTTTAAATATAGTTGGTGCAAAATGGCACACAGATATACAGTAATCGATCAGATTTACGCAGCATTCATTATTTTAAAGCATTTTAAATGCATTCTGCTATCTCCGCAATCATTTCACCCCCAATAGAAAATCACTTTATGCCACAGTGGGTATTCGTTTCATTTCATGCTTTAACAAAATTTAGTCCAAGGTCAAAAACGCTGTGTTATGTGCCTGCCTGCAAATCCACTTGTGGCTCATTCTCAAGAACGCAGAGATGGAGTGAATGAATAAGCCCGCTGTGTTGGTTTGGAGTATCGTTCAGAGTGCTTCACGTTCAGTTTGGTTTTCTGTGTTGTTAACTCAAACTCCCCTCAGCCATCCACAGGTCTTCAGATAAACAATGAGTCAGAACAAACATCCTCTATGGCTACGAGGAGTCGAGGACCCGAGGACCCTCAGAAGGGGAATTGGGGGGAGAGTGTCGTGTCATTTATGGGTAGGAGGGAAAAACAAGTTCAAGGGACTGTGGGAACACATATGAATAAATTCACGAGCAGCAGACAGTTCCAGAGGGTTACTATTAATAGGGAAAATATTGCATGTACACTCTCAGAAAAAAAGGTACAAAAGCTGTCACTGGGGCGGTACGTTTTCAAAAGGTATACCTTTGTACCTAAACAGTCCATGTTAGTACATTAAAGGTACATATTAGTAACTAAAGTGTACATATCAGTACAAAAAGTGTGCCTTTTGAAAAGGTACTGCCCCAGTGACAGCTTTTGTACCTTTTTTTCTGAGAGTGTATAGTTTAGTCCATAAGATTGATTTTTTTTTAAAGAAATGGACCCACTTTATAACAAGTGTCCGTACTTACAGTTAAATCAATCATTTGATACATTGCTTACACTGTAACATTGAACTGTACACTGAATTGAACACTGTAACTGATACATTGATACACTTATTGTGTGCATGCGTTTGAAAACACTGTGCTGTAGTTAATTTCTGTAGTTACATCTATAATGACACTGTGGAACATACCTCTACCGCATAAACCTAACCAGACCACCAAACCTGCCCCTGAACTTACCCGCATCCCACCTCAATGGCAGCAAACGTGTTTTACAATTCAACATGAACACAACAGGTACATAGTACCTAACAATTCATAATTTTATTAATAAGTACATAGACACCTCATATACGTAAAGTGGGACCAAAGAAATTTAGGTAACACTTTATTTTAAGGTGTCCTTGTTACACATGTTGCATGTACTTACTATTACAATAACAATTAATTATGCATAATTACATAAAGTAACCCTAAACCAAACTCTAATCCTAACCCTAACATATAGTAAGTACATGCAGTTAATTAATATTACTCCGTACTTAATTACACTGTAACACGGACACCTTGAAATAAAGTTATAACGTAACAAAAGATTTATATTTCAAATAAATGCTGTTCTTTTGAACTTTCTATTCATCTGTGAATCCTGAAAAATAAAATGCATCACGGTTTCCACAAAAATATTGTGCAGCACAACTGTTTTCAACATTGATGATAATCAGAAATGTTTCTTGAGCAGCAAATCAGCATATTAGAGTGATTTCTGAAGATCATGTGACACTGAAGACTGGAGTAATGATGCTGAAAATACAGCTGCGCATCACAGAAATACATTACAGTTTAACAGAGATTCACATAGAAACCAGCTGTCTGAAATTGTAAAAATATTTCACAATAATACCTTTTTTTGTATTTTCAATCAAATAAATGCAGCCTTGCTGAGCATACGATACTTTTTTCCAAAAACATTAAAACATCTTACCAACCACACACAGTAATTTTAAACCAAGGTTTTATATAACCGCGTTATATACCGTGTGTACATATAGTGGTATGGTTGTAGGATTACTCAATGATTATGTTCCCATGTTATATGTTTGTGAATGGACAAATAACATCAAGACACTATTGCTATCTCAGCCGCAATGCTGTTTGTTTCACCAGCTGCAGGGAGGTTTGTTCCCGTTGCCAGCTCTGAGGAATACACCACACTGCCTTACACAAGATTTTGGACTTGATGCATTGCTACCGAAGCCACCTAACCAATCAGCAGCCTCCCTGAGGACACTGGTCCTAACAAACTTCTAAATCAATCCCGTCGCTCCATTACACTAGGCACAGATCTAGCAGTGACTCCAGTTTGGCATATGTCTCACAGCACCCATTGAATCTGAATTATTCATGCTTGGCACCACTGGAAAAATAAACGTACCAAACATGACGTACACTAATGAACTGATGGCACGATTCAATGAGTCATGCTTGTGACAGACATGGAGATTGGAGACTTCATTTATTTAGTGGTAAAATATTTGTATTCATGTCTCAGAGCCATTTATATACAGTCTGTCATTTAAGCTGCAGCTACGTTAACATTTGGCGAAAAGAAAGGTGAAAAATCCATTTGTTTGACATTGAAACTATAAGCAAACTACTGCTATTCCGAGGGAAAGAGAAGCAAAAATCAAAACAGGTATAGTGCAACACTGGGACAGATCTGTGTAAACAGGGGCTTGGATTGCCAGGCTGTTTTGTTCCAAACTTTAATGGTTTTAAAAGCAATGAATTCTTAATGGAGTGCTATTTTAGCATGAGACTGAGTATTTGTCAGGTTTATGCATGGTCAGAGAGAGAGAATAGAGGAGCGAGATGATTATAGCTGGTGCTGTATGGCTTTTAAAGCTTGTGGGCACAGATAGAGTCAGATCTCGACATCATGCAACCAAGAAATGAGGATGAAGCTAGCAAACCAAGAAGAAAACAAATATCTCATCTCTGACACAATGATTCAAGAGAAGCTTGAGCTCCAGCTCTGAGGCAAACTCTTTTATTAATGCTGATGATAGCCAGTGTTTATGTGACGATCACATAGATATGATCAAGGCCAATATCACACACACACACACACACACACACACACACACACACACACACATACAGTATGGACACAGAAAACACATAAACGACCACACAACAACTGAAAGCATATGCATAAACTCTAAAACAAAAAAATGCTGGCATGGCATAATATGTTGACACATCTGTGTAAAAGAGTACAATATGAAACAGGCATAATATCACTATACAATCATTTTTGTTGATTCCTACATATGAGAGCAAAGATTTAGTTTACTGTGGAGTAAGAAGAAGTCAGTAATTTGAGAAAAATTGTATCGTTCATGCATACAGTATGTCCGGCCCACGGAACTTCACAGAAAGCTCTGCAGATTTCCAGAGAAATTCAGAAATTGTAACTCCCATCATTTAAATTCCTACAGATCCCATTGCCTGCTTGTTTATTAAATAAAGTACTTTGATTATGTGTTGAACTAAAAATAGTAGGAGAGAATGGATGTCATTCTTTGTTAAATATGTTTCATGTATGTGCATATCTAACACCTTTGAATCAGAGGCTTTTCTGTCATCTTTGACAGTCTGAGAACAGTTTGTGACACTGTTGAAATCTCTTTTGGAAAAAACGCATCTAAGATCAGGTTCTTTTGTCTCAGGAAAAAAAAACAAACAAACATAAATCTAGCATTGTCTCCCCATTTAATTACACATTTCTTTCCACGACTGAGATGAGATATTAAAGAGATGTCATTTTTATTTATTTATTTTTGCACAAACAACAAAACGTAAAAAAAAACGTATTTTGACATTTTAACATGCCTATAATGCAAGGCAACCGTGATGTTAGGTTGACCTCCCACTCCCTTCATGCCAAATGATTTCAAAAACATTTCACTGATCATTGTGTCAAGTCCAGTGATGAACAGAATAACTGAATACTGAGTGATTTCAGGTTTTCATTGATCTGTTTTGCACCAGAATCTCCTCATCTCTTGCAGTGTGTGCAGATCTCTAATGCAATCTTCAAGACCGCTGCTAGTCGAAGTCATTGTCACCAAGCAAGCATGAATAACTGTATAGTATATGCACAAAACATCTGTATTTATTGTTATTATTATTGATGTATTTATTTATTTAGCTGATCATTGTGTCAAGTCCAGTGATGAACAGAATAACTGAATACTGAGTGATTTCAGGTTTTCATTGATCTGTTTTGCACCAGAATCTCCTCATCTCTTGCAGTGTGTGCAGGTCTCTAATGCAATCTTCAAGACCGCTGCTAGTCGAAGTCATTGTCACCAAGCAAGCATGAATAACTGTATAGTATATGCACAAAATATCTGTATTTATTGTTATTATTATTGATGTATTTATTTATTTTAAATTAGTGCTGTCAAATGATTAATCATGATTAATCGCATCCAAAATAAAAGATTTGTGTGTGTAATGTGTGTGTGTGTATATATATATATATGCACACACACACACACACAAACATACTCATACACATTAAAAAAATAATATTATTAAAAAATATATTTATATTTATAATCATATATAATTTATATTATATATAAATATGTTATATTATATAAACAAAACATATTTTTCTTTAATATATATATACATGCATGTATGTGTATTTATATAGGCATAATCAATATACACAGTACACATGCATATATTATGTAAACAAAATCTTTTTTTTTTTTTTATCCAAATAATTAGACTCGTTCAACTGGACTCACAGCGTGAACTCGATGCTCCTCATTAGCTCGACAAGCCCTGGCTGTCTGTTTGGGAAGGAGACCCATGAAAGAATGCAAAGCATAGACACCCTTACATAACATCTATTTGCGCCTGTAATGAGTGGCATTGCAATTTATGTTCGCGAGGAACTGGGCAGACATCTGGGTGGCCCAAAGCGCAGCATGCGTCCAAATGAGTCGCTCCTGAGATGATGAAACGGGACAGACTCGAGTGCGAGATGTTGAGAGCGTTTCCATTTGCGCATCGGATCATTCGGAATCCGTATGAAAGCAAACGTGATGTTGCATAATAGTCCAGCGGTTAGGATTAGACTGTATGTAACATTTAATGACATTCAATCCTCTGAAATGACCAGCCAGTTCATTAGATGATGCGCATGCATGGTGCACACAGCATCTCCAGGGGAACATCGCGCATCTCCAGACGTGCATAATACATATTTAAGGAGCTCTGTCTGCCTGTGCATCCATTGGCTAGCTGGAGGTTCCACTGGGTCCTGTGATTGGCCATACTTAATGATCTTTGACTTGTCACTTGCCCCTGTAATTTACTATGAATGTTGCATGCAGGCGGAAAAGCTGCTGATAAGTTTGAAATAGCTTAGTCCTGGGTGAGACGTGTGTGTGTGCGGAGAAATATATAGGCCTGTTTCCTGGGCTGATATTTTCCCATCACTTATTAGGAATGCTTCTCTCCTGGATTCGGATGGGTAGGAATGGTCTCAGTCGGATATTCACCATGTAGATGTTTCTATAGAGGACTATTACGCAAAGAATGTTTTGCGCTAAACTGAAGGATCTGAAGATTGCGGGTGAATGCCCGTTTTCTATGGTCGTGGGAAAGGAGGAACCCGCGGACTTTGAGGAAAGCGCTGCGGTGAATGCTGTGCCAGTATCCAGAGAGGTGCAGGGCAATCTCTCCAACATTCTGCCCAGACGCAAAATAAGCCGGAGCAAAGTTAATCTGCATTCACTGGGCGAGAGCATCCGAAAGCTGGTGTGCCCGGAGGTAAACTCGTATGTCTGATGCGTCTAATTCACCTGATGATGTGTTTGCATCAAATTCTTATACATTGCATTGGAAAATCTGTTTTATATCTGCGTTATGCCCAGTGTGCGCATGCAATGCGCGCAAATGGAATTTTGTAACTGAGAGAAATGCGCAAGACAGAAACACACGCTATGCTATATTCAATGCATTTTCTGTTTCTTATAGTTCGACAAATTACGAAATGCATTGATCAGAGTTATGAAACAGCAGATAGACATGAGCTGGTAAGATGTTCTTTTTCATTACAATACGTTGTCTTACATCTGTTAGGGTTTAGTCCTTTTATCTAATTTAAAATGGTTACAGTTTTATGATTTACATGCCGTTTGAATTTTGTGCACATTCTTATGACAGTATATAACAATTGTATTGCATCAGTATTTTTCCACATTGTTTTCTATATTACACATATTTCCAATTATATAGCATATAATGTCTGTGTGAATTATTATATTGCATTAGATTTTATTAGATTATATGATTATTGCATAGGCCTATATGTTTGTTTCCTATAGTTCAAACTCACGTTCAGATGTGTTCTAATGTTGTGTTAATTTACTGACTGTGCTTTAATATAAGTGTCCATATATTAGCCCTGCAGCATGCAGTTCTGATGTATCTCAGATAGTGGACAATGCTGAACAATTATCAGATGTCATGAGAAACTACTCCCTGAAAACAGGTAAGAAGAGCCATTAAAAATGCGTGTATATATAGATACATATGTGAGCCTGCAGCACAAAAGCAGTGTTAAGTCGCTGGGGGATATTTGTAGCAATAGCCAACAATACATTGTATGGGTCAAAATTATAGATTTTTTTTAATGCCAAAAATCATTAGGATATTAAGTAAAGATCATGTTCCATGAAGACATTTTGTAAATTTCCTACCGTAAATATATCAAAACTTAATGTTTGATTAGTAATATGCATTGCTAAGAACTTCATTTGAACAACTTTAAAGATGATTTTCTCAATATTTAGATTTTTTTGCACCCTCAGATTCCAGATTTTCAAGTAGTTGTATCTCAGCCAGATATTGTCCTATCCTAACAAACCATACATCAGTGGGAAGTTTTGTGGTCCAGGGTCACATATAATCTTAGTATTCATGTGAATTGTGCTGATTGAATCCCAGAAATCCCCATGGATACGCTAAAGACTTCTCTGGGTCTGGAGGTGTTTCAGGACTGTTATGAGGAAGACGGTCATATTCTTCGTGTGGTGGGGGGAGCTCTCCACGATTTTCTCAACAGCTTCAACGTTCTCCTAAAGCAGAGCACGCCGCCCACCCCGGAGGTTCAGCGCTACATCCAGCAAGCCTCCATACTCTGCCTGGACAAGGATCCGGGACTCCTGACCGTCTATTTCTTCAATCCCCTCCCCACCACCGAGCTCTTCTTCTCGGGGATCATCCAGGCGGCGGCGTGCTGGCTCTACTGCACACGGGTGGAGGTCAGAATGGAGGTTGGGGGTAAAGACAGCGGTGCTCTTCAGGCCAATCATCAGCCCCATCTGCTGTACTCAGTGTTTGTAAGAGACGGCAAGAGCCTCACGCCGAGCCCCATGAGGACACACTCATCTGGAGACATTCCCCTCTCGCTGCTCTACTCCACTTTTCCCTTCCACGTTCTCTTGGATCAGGATATGGGCCTGATGCAGATCGGAGACGGTTTGAGGAGGAGGCTCGGCCGATGCAGAGACGGGCAAAGGACGCCCGTTTTCCTCGAGCACTTTGCCATTGTTTCACCTGAGATACGAGCCAGCTTCCAGGATATTTTAACCATGCTAAACACCCAGTTTGTGCTTCGGGTCAAACAGCATGGAGCGAGCTCTGCCGACAGCCCTGGAAAGGTATTTTTGGTTTTACAATCGCTCGCCCTGCCCTTGCGGATGCCCATATGTATTGAAATGCTGATTTTAATGACGGGCCACCTGTTACGCGTGAAACTGCTTACCTGGAAAATTTTAAAACGTCAAGCTTATTGCACCGAGTGAGGAAAAAACATCTACGTTTGCAGCTTCGAATGCATTTCGTATGCTGGTTTGCATTGGAAATGTGAACTTCTGAAGGTCTGTGTGTCATTTTATCACACCCACATCAAAGAGAAACAGGAATCAAAGATTGCCTTGGGTTTCCTGTTGATTAGACAATTAAAAAGCGCAACACGTTTCAACTAATGAGTACGAGTAATTAGTAGGATTTTTCCTCATAGGTTTTAATTTTGTGCTGATCTGAGTTCTTACGAGGTGGTTGAAGGGAATTTTTTAATGGCAAATCGTTGCAGATGATCAGTATAATAAGGGCAATGCAATAAAGCCCTGTGCCGAGCAGGACGGCAAATGTTAGGGACGTGGAAGGCCTCTCAAAGCCTCTATTAATGAGATCAAGCCTTATGCTCACAAGAAAGGAATGACACAGCAACCTCTAGATTCATTTACGAAACATACAGTACACACAATATACACTGATGGTACAGAGACATTTGTAGGAGTTTGTGAATCCATATGGTTCATGTAATGTGCTTTCCTTTTTCTACACGTGTCCTTATATGAAGTTTTTCTACAGACCAGATCTGTTCGTTTGGTGTTTTCACCTTTTGGTGAATTGCTGGCGAATTTGTATGAATTCATACAACTTCTTTCGTACGAAAATGTATGAAAGTAATTGTTTGTAAGCAGAATTAGTTATCAGAATTAGAATATGAATATTGCTGCTGTAGATGTAAAAACTATGATCATTTCAATTTGGAAAAAAGGTGATATTTCTGTTTGTCTGAAGATTGGTTTCAGTTTCTCTGTTATCATTGTTTTAGTAATAAATATATTGGAAAGCACTGTGCATCAGGGGACTAAAATTGGTTCAGAAATCTTAATATTACATATGGTTTGAAATAAAGAATTTAAAAAGAAAATCAGAGAAGAAAGATGGGAAGCGAAACGATTTCTTTTGTATGAAAATGCACAATATTTTTTAGAAAAATTAAGGTCCACCAGTAACCAAACATCTAAACCAAACCTTCAGCGAGGCATCAGCAGATTGTATGAAAATGTATGAAAGAGACTGTATGAAATTTGCCAAAATGTAAAATAGTTACAAACTGCTATGTGAGGAAAATTCTCAGTTTCTCTAGTTTAGTGGTTTTCATTTGTTGTGATTGAAAATCATGGTTATTCCACCAAATATTGATTTCTTAACTTCTCTGCTGAAGTTAAAAAATTGGTATTGTGTTGCCTAAAAATTTATATAAACATGTCTGAAAACATGGTATCTTGGCATCCAGTTGTCATTTCATGCTCTAAATTACAACATTTATATTTAAAATTGGGAAGAGACGTCATCAGAATAAAACAAAAAATGATGTTTTACTCAAACGCTTAACTGTAAATCCAGAGAAACTGAGAAGTGGTCTCTTAATGTATATTTTTTCCCGACATTGGTCACATTTATAACAAACTAGTCCAAAACTCTGAATTAATTCCCACTCTCCCAACCCTCTCATTGTAGCACATGGACCTGAAGGGGCAGATGATCTTCATGTCAGAAATGAGTGCTCTGCTCTTCCTCGGCTCTCCGTGTGTAGATAAGCTGGAGGAGTTGACAGGCCGCGGACTCTACCTCTCTGACATCCCCATCCACAATGCACTACGAGATGTTGTTCTGGTCGGGGAGCAGACCAAGGCCCAGGATGGACTGAAAAAGCGTCTGAGTAAAGCCAAAGCCGCTCTGGAACAGGCCCACCAGGCCCTGGAAGAAGAAAAGCGGCGAACGGTAGAGCTGCTCTTCACGATATTCCCAGGGAACGTCGCTCAGCGTTTGTGGCAGGGGCTTCCAGTGCCGGCAAAAAAGTTTGATCATGTCACGGTGCTGTTCTCAGATATCGTGGGCTTCACTGCGATCTGCTCGCGATGCACGCCCATGCAGGTGGTGAACATGCTCAGTGAGCTCTACACTCGGTTTGATCACCACTGCGGTGAGCTGGATGTGTATAAGGTGGGTGATATTGCTGTAGAACATTTCACTGCCGCTCACAACTGATAAGTGTTGAATTCCTTGTGAGCAGTAGGCCTGTCGCAATAATCAATATATCGACTTATCGCGCAATATATGTACATGACCTCAATCATTTTTGGTGACGCAATATATCACCCATTATATTTACTTAAAGGGGTCCTATTATGCTCTTTTACAAAGTCTTGATTTTGTTTTGGGGGTGTACTAGAACAGGCTCTCATACTAGGTTGTTCGAAAAACACATTATTTTTCACATATTTTACATTATTACAACACCTCTCTCCCCAGTCTGGCATGAACAGCTCGAATAGTTCCTGAATCAAATGAAGGCCTGTCTTCTGAAAAACGAAATGTGTTGTGATCGGTTAGCTGGGCCAGTGTGTGTTGTGATCGGTTAGCTGGGCCAGTGTGGGTTGTGATCGGTTAGCTGGGCCAGTGTGGGTTGTGATCGGTTAGCTGGGCCAGTGTGGGTTGTGATCGGTTAGCTGGGCCAGTGTGGGTTGTGATCGGTTAGCTGGGCCAGTGTGGGTTGTGATCGGTTAGCTGGGCCAGTGTGGGTTGTGATCGGTTAGCTGGGCCAGTGTGGGTTGTGATCGGTTAGCTGGGCCAGTGTGGGTTGTGATCGGTTAGCTGGGCCAGTGTGGGTTGTGATCGGTTAGCTGGGCCAGTGTGGGTTGTGATCGGTTAGCTGGGCCAGTGTGGGTTGTGATCGGTTAGCTGGGCCAGTGTGGGTTGTGATCGGTTAGCTGGGCCAGTGTGGGTTGTGATCGGTTAGCTGGGCCAGTGTGGGTTGTGATCGGTTAGCTGGGCCAGTGTGGGTTGTGATCGGTTAGCTGGGCCAGTGTGGGTTGTGATCGGTTAGCTGGGCCAGTGTGGGTTGTGATCGGTTAGCTGGGCCAGTGTGGGTTGTGATCGGTTAGCTGGGCCAGTGTGGGTTGTGATCGGTTAGCTGGGCCAGTGTGGGTTGTGATCGGTTAGCTGGGCCAGTGTGGGTTGTGATCGGTTAGCTGGGCCAGTGTGGGTTGTGATCGGTTAGCTGGGCCAGTGTGGGTTGTGATCGGTTAGCTGGGCCAGTGTGGGTTGTGATCGGTTAGCTGGGCCAGTGTGGGTTGTGATCGGTTAGCTGGGCCAGTGTGGGTTGTGATCGGTTAGCTGGGCCAGTGTGGGTTGTGATCGGTTAGCTGGGCCAGTGTGGGTTGTGATCGGTTAGCTGGGCCAGTGTGGGTTGTGATCGGTTAGCTGGGCCAGTGTGGGTTGTGATCGGTTAGCTGGGCCAGTGTGGGTTGTGATCGGTTAGCTGGGCCAGTGTGGGTTGTGATCGGTTAGCTGGGCCAGTGTGGGTTGTGATCGGTTAGCTGGGCCAGTGTGGGTTGTGATCGGTTAGCTGGGCCAGTGTGGGTTGTGATCGGTTAGCTGGGCCAGTGTGGGTTGTGATCGGTTAGCTGGGCCAGTGTGGGTTGTGATCGGTTAGCTGGGCCAGTGTGGGTTGTGATCGGTTAGCTGGGCCAGTGTGGGTTGTGATCGGTTAGCTGGGCCAGTGTGGGTTGTGATCGGTTAGCTGGGCCAGTGTGGGTTGTGATCGGTTAGCTGGGCCAGTGTGGGTTGTGATCGGTTAGCTGGGCCAGTGTGGGTTGTGATCGGTTAGCTGGGCCAGTGTGGGTTGTGATCGGTTAGCTGGGCCAGTGTGGGTTGTGATCGGTTAGCTGGGCCAGTGTGGGTTGTGATCGGTTAGCTGGGCCAGTGTGGGTTGTGATCGGTTAGCTGGGCCAGTGTGGGTTGTGATCGGTTAGCTGGGCCAGTGTGGGTTGTGATCGGTTAGCTGGGCCAGTGCGTGTTGTGATCGGTTAGCTGGGCCAGTGTGTGTTGTGATTTGCAGCACTCGGCGTCTGGTCAGGAAATGTCACGCACATTGCCATAGCCGCCTGAGAGCTTCAGTGTAAATATTGCATCAATTTTCATGACTCACACGTGCATGTGATGTCCCCAGTGCAGCAGGATAAGCTTGGAATATAGAAAAGCTTACATTCGGCAGATAGAAATATTGCATTATATTGATTTTGTCAGGAAAAAAGATGATCTGAGCACTGTTGTGTAAGTTGTGGCTTTACTTTACTCTGGCATTACATCCCTCTGATCAGCATGTGGTACATTATATTACTATAATTAAAAATCTTTTTGGAAAATTAAAGTTTCTTACAAACTTAATGAAATATAATCGTATATGGGTATTGGAGAAATGACAATTAGCTTCAAGCTACATATGAGAATTAATGAGATTAATACAACACTTCTACTTGAATGTCACTATTAATCACTAGAATTTTGTGTGGAAGATACATAGTTACAACTTCTGTGGGGCGTGAAGAAAAAGTAATGTATCTAGTAGTTTAACTAATTACTGCTGCCAGAAAGTAACAAGTAAAGTAACATTTTGAAATGAGTAACTAGTAATGAGTAATATATTACATTCTTTGAGTAACTAGCCCAACACTGCGAACAGTGTAGTTTTTGGTATAGTGCACTAAAAATGCTGTCTTCCTTTTTAGGTCTTACAGCTTCAAACTAGCAAAAAAGGGTGAAGAAATTGGGCCATTTTTCACAGATTGAAAAATGTGTCCCTGCAGCACAAAAGCAGTGTTAAGTCGCTGGGGTATATTTGCAGCAATAGCCAACAATACATTGTATGGGTCACAATTATCCATTTCTCTTTTATGCCAAAAATCATTAGGATATTAAGTAAAGATCATGTTCCTTGAAGATATTTAGTAAATGTCCTACCGTAAATATATCAAAACTTAATGTTTGATTAGTAATATGCATTGCTAAGAACTTCATTTGAACAACTTTAAAGATGATTTTCTCAATATTTAGATTTTTTTGCACCCTCAGATTCCAGATTTTCAAATAGTTGTATCTCAGCCAAATATTGTGCTATCCTAACAAACCATACATCAGTGGAAAGATTATTTATTCAGCTTTCAGCTGATGCATAAATCTCAATTTCAAAAAATTGACCCTTATGACTGGTTTTGTGCTCCAGGGTCACAAATATGCTCCTTTAACTTTATCTTAGGGCCCTTGGGATTTTATACTGATCAATCTTTAAACCAAACAATAATTAATTTCATCACTTTTGGCATGCAGGCTCATAAACTGCTGGGAGGTTCACTAATGTAATCTGAAGCAGAATATCCCATACACATGGGAAAGACATGGGGAGGTAAAGTTTAGCTTAGTGTCTGGCTTTGCTTACATTCTTACAGACAGTTATATCCTAAAATAGATTCCCCTCTTGTCTTCTCCCAACATATCTCAATGTGTATCTCCATACTGGATGTGCAAAAACAGCATTAATGTCTCTCGAGCTGTCTAGCTGTACCATTTTGTTAAAGTACAGTTAGATTTTTATAGCTGGTTTTATGATTTTCGATGCTCATCATGTCGTAACAAACTGATGATGCTTTTTTTGTGCTCAGAATTACATAAAAAGTCAGTTAACCATAGTGCGTGAATGGAAATGCACTGGTGAGCTTTTAATAACCATGCAAAAAAAAAAAAATGTATATAATAATTATTAAACATCCTTAATTATTACATTATGAATCGGAATTGTTCTGGAAATGCAGAACTGTTAATCGTTTTCGGAAAATCAGAATATTACGGCACGATCCTTGAATCTACCCAGAGGTGTGTAATGAAATATTTAGCACTCTGCTCTCGTAACCTTTCATGTGTCCTCATTTGTGCATTCAAGGTGGAAACCATTGGCGATGCGTACTGTGTAGCTGGAGGCTTGCACAAAGAGAGTCCGACTCATGCTGAACAGATTGCTCTCATGGCTCTGAAGATGATGGACTTGTCTGATGAAGTCACGACTCCCATGGGAGAGGTTATCAAGGTTAGCGTTTCTTAATTCAGTTACAGCATGAATATGAACGAATCACTAAATTTTGAACACACTTATTTAATTTTCTCACATTTCTCATGCAAACCTTTGCTAGAGACAAAATAATGCAACTGCTTCAACAAGATTGGTGGTTAGTAAAATAAGAAAGTCTGCATTTAAAACCAAAGCGTGACTCATTTACACAGAATGCTTGTATATTTTTGTGCAAACACGCACTACACTATGAATGGTTTTTGAAAGGTCACTTCTAATGTGTCCTGTTTTAGACTCAAAAATAGCCATTCGATTTTTTTCTTAACAATGCAATTGTTCGAATTCTAATTATAATATGAATACCGCTGCTTTAGATGCAAAACTATGATAATTTTATATAACAAACATTCATCTCGGAGAAAGGTCGTATTTATGTTTGTTTGAAGATTGAGTTTGATCTTCTGTATTATCATTGTTTTAATACATTTGCATTTAGTCATTTAGCAGATGCTTTTATTCAAATGAGGACAATAGAAGCAGTCAAAATCAACAAAATGCAATGATATGCAAGTGCTATAACAAGTCTCAGTTAGCTTAACACATAGCAAGGTTTTTTTAAATCATATAAAAAACAGATAGAATAGGAAAAATAAATAGTGTTAGAAGCCTTTTTTTTTGCTTTTGTTAGTTAGTTAGTAAATAAAAAGAAAACAAATAGAATACAAAACGATTAGAGAAGCTAGTGTTCTTAAAAGAATACAAGCAGTAAATAAATAGAGTGCAAGTCTAAAAGGGACAAGATTTTTTTGTGTGTGTAAAGAATAGAATTAGAATAGAGAGTGCTAGAGTTAGAGGGTCACATAAAGATGTAAGATATATTTAATAACACATATATTGGAAAGCAGAGGCATCAAGGGGCTAAAATGGGCGCAGAATTGTTAATATTTCATATGGTTTGAAATAAAGAATTTAAAAATCTCTTTTTTTTAAGGGAATCTTTGCTTTGTTTTATTCTCAGATGCGTATCGGGATCCACTCTGGCTCGGTTTTGGGCGGCGTTGTCGGTGTTAAAATGCCCCGCTACTGTCTCTTTGGCAATAACGTCACATTGGCCAACAAGTTTGAGTCTTGTAGCCTGCCGAGAAAGATTAACGTCAGTCCCACCACGTACAGGTATAAACACAGACACGGCTCTCCTGTTTGTTTATTCTGTATACAGTACTTCTTGGCAAGTGTGATTGACTAAAGGTTTTTATTATTTGAATCAGCATAGTTCTAATTCTCTTACACAGTTTTGAATTTTAAGTGAGAGTAAATTCAGTTTTACACACTGACAGCGAGGCATCAGCAGATTGTATGAAAAAGACTGTACGAAATTTGCCAAAATGTAAAATAGTTACAAACTGCTATGCGAGTGTTGATTATATACAATATATACAGCTCTGGAAAAAAATTGAGGCCACTTGAAAATTCTCAGTTTCTCTAGTTTAGTGTTTTTCATTCATTATGATTTAAAATCATGGTTATTCCACCAAATATTGATTTCTCAACTGATGTTAGAAAATTGGTATTGTGTCGCCTAAAATTTAATATAAACATGTCTGAAAACATGGTATCTTGGCATCCAGTTGTCATTTCATGCTTTTACATTTATATTATTAAAATTAGGAAGAAATGTCATCAGAATAAAACAAAAAATGATGCTTTACTCAAACGCTTAACTGTAAATCCAGAGAAACTGAGAAGTGGTCTCTTAATGTATATTATTTCCCGACATTGGTCACATTTATAACAAACTAGTCCAAAACTCTGAATTAATTCCCTTTTTTTTTGTCGATTATTGTACAATAAGGTGTGAGTAAAAGCAACAGCATTTATTTGACGTAAACAAAGAACAGGCGCATTCCACCGAATGGATCTGTGTTTCAAGAATAACACATGAAGATCTGCCTTATTAAATCAAAAAGTATTTTTGTCATATTCCACAGACAGCTTCACTGTGTACCTGCGTGTGGCTTTCAGGACGATGAGTTACTTCTCTCTCATTTCAGATTGTTAAAAGATCGTCCAGAGTTCATTCTCATCCCCCGGACGAGAGAGGATCTTCCGCTTAACTTTCCCGCCAACATCCCTGGAGTTTGTTACTTTCTCCAGGCTCACGATCAGAAGACGAGTGCTGCTTCCAGACGCTGTGCTACATGAACCGTGAAAGCGTAAAACCTGGAAACAGTGGGCTAACACTGCGTGTCGTTTTAGTTGAGCCAGAGTTTATCATGTTGCCAAATAACACTATCGTAGAAGGGTTTCACTGTGCACTGTGTTTTTGTCCACAGTAGTCCTGAGATTTAGTTTTGCCAGAACCTCTTTTGTTTTAATATTGTGTTTATTTTGACGTCCTGACTGTACACCAAAAATCTAAAATGCAAAGAATGTCAAACACGTGACTATTACGTCAATAGAGTAAACCATACACAGTAAAGACTCACCTCGGCAGAGCCCGACCAAGTAAACATTGTGACTTTTTTTTGTATTGTAATAGATCTGTAATAAACATGCTTTACTCAAGGTTTGGTTTAATCTCAATGTTTCAGTGCGACCTGCTCTTTTCATGAAGAGAGTGAAAGAGAGACCACAAGAGAGCGCTTAACACTGGTCTTAATGTTGTATTAACATAATAACATAACAGGGGTTATGTGTGGTTTCATATGGTAATATATCAGACGTACAATACTAAAATGCTATGCTAAAAAAGTTTTTGAATGGTAAGATTTTTAATGTTTTTAAAGAATTGTCTTCTGCTCACCAAGCCTGCATTTATTTGATCAGAAATACAGTAAAAGCAGTAATATTGTGAAATATTATTAGAATGTAAAACAGCTGTTTTCTATGTGAATCTCTGTTAAACTGTAATGTATTTCTGTGATGCGCAGCTGTATTTTCAGCATCATTCCTCCAGTCTTCAGTGTCACATGATCTTCAGAAATCACTATAATATGCTGATCTGCTGCTAATATTCACATAGAAAGCACTTATTTTAAAATGTAATACTATTTCACAATATTACAGCTTTTGCTGTATTTCTGATCAAATAAATGCAGGCTTGGTGAACAGAAGAGACTTTAAAAAAAACATTAAAAATGTTGACTGGTAGTGTATATTTACAAAATTTTAGAAACAGAAATCCAGCAAGGTTTTATTAATTGTTTCAGAATATAAAAAACTAATTTGATAAATTAGAGAAATATCACATCTTGCTATCTCATGTAGTGACTATCAAACTAACTAAGCGCAGAGCGTAAGCTTCATGAAAAATATAAAATAATAGCAAAATCAGTGGTGCATGAAATGACTAACTATTTTTCTTAATTTGATGCCTCTTTTCATTAATTAGATTGATTACAATCTATTTCTAAGTAAAGATAACATCTGACAGCATTCCACTTGCTAAAGCTTAGTCGATTAATATTAATAAGGTCATGCTGGCGTTGCTTGGTAACCCTCTCAGAGCGTACTGGACCTAACCTAATTATTATTCATGACCCAGGTCTTCATAAGCGTCCACCCACTAGCTCGCAGCCAATCAGGTAGGTACTGTGGACAAACGTCTTGTCGCGTCATCAATATTCATGAGCCAATCCTGGCTCCGGGATGAGGATGCTGCTGCAGCGCTTCTCGCATCCCGTTGGCTGCATCCTCCGTCAGTAACGATGCGCTCGGTTCAGAAATGGAGGCTTCACTCCTAACAGCTGTATGGTTTGTCAGTGCTCTTGTTTAGGGATTTAAGAGATCAGAAACAAACAGAGGATTGGCGAATTAATCCAAACATGGTATGTAGCAATAATCTGATTGCGGTTTTACGTGTCTTTTATTTATTCTCGTGCCACTCTTCATGTAATTATTTGCTCTGCTACTTACGGTAGCGTCGAATGTGTAAAAGCGATGCAAGTAATGCATGACTCAAATATGTAATTATACGTATTATAGGTGAATAATTGCTGTGTGATATAACACATTGATGTTCATCACAGCTCATGTTTTGATTTACGCACACAAAGCACTACAGCACATCTGTATAGATGGCATGTTGAAGATGTAAACAATGAAAAGGCAAATAATGCATTATTCTGCAATTACCGGTAGTGTAAATGCATATAACATATTATTATATTGTGTTTGAATTGCACAACTGTATAATACACTTTTTTTTTGGCAGTACGGTTTTGTGAACCATGCACTGGAACTTCTGGTGCTGAGAAATTATGGTCCAGATGTGTGGGAGGACATCAAGTGAGTTCTCTGTTACATCAAAACATACAACATTCAACATTCTTATTGTTTCATTTATTATTTGTTTTTGCATTTATGTGCACTCTATATTCTATTAGAAATATGTGTGTACTGTACATATAGTAGATGATATCAATATTAATTTAATTAAATACTGCACTTTATTGTACATGTACGTTGTAAAATATAGTATTGTATGTGTACATTTATGGTTAGTTGTAACTCTGTGTTTATAAAGCGGAGAGTTCCGGTGCTTGGCTCTGATTGGCTGATTGTGAATGACGCTACAAAGTAACACACACCTTTGTTTACATTTGTGTGTTGCTCGGCAACCACTTTGTAGCAACCACAACTGTTTCTGAGGAGCTACATTGTTTGGTGGAAGAATACTGTGTTTATTAATATCATTACACTTTATTTGCTCTGCTTTATTCTGTGAAACATTGCTACGTATATGGAATAACCGTTTTATAAAAGCAATAACCCCCGTGAAGCCGTGGTTTACAGTGCATTTATAACAGCTAAGAGGGTATATATTATAACTCGTGCCTAGCAACGCCCCTCAGCTGTTATAAATTCACTGTAAACCACGGCGTCACGTGGGTTATTGCTTTATTAGGTGTGCCTAACTTCATTGTTGCTGACTACTTTTTCAGTTGGGTAGACGGATTTCACTACTTTAAATATTGAGTAGCATTTTGCAACCTGCATAACCGCTTTTCACTGCTTTTCCTCATACTCACTCAGTTCAGCTCAGCAGCATTCTGCTCTTTGCATCCTCACATTAAGATCAGCTTGTTCTCTCCTTCAGAATCTGGATGCATTGCATGATCATCTAGGCACCATCTACCCCGGCATGCGCGCGCCCTCCTTCCGCTGCACGGATGCGGAGCGAGGGAACAACCTCATTCTGCACTATTACTCTGAGAGAGAGGGTCTTCAGGACATCGTCATTGGGATCATCAAGACGGTTGCACAGCAGATTCATGGAACTGAGATTGAGATGAAGGTCTGCTTGTGCTGTGAGCGTCCTCACATAGAGATCGATTATTTTAGAAAAGGACTTAGTACTTTTATTCAGCAAGAATGCATTACATTGACTGAAAGTGACAGAAAAGACAAAAAAAAAATTATGTTTCAAATAAATGCTGTTTGAACTTTCTATTCATTAAAGAATCGTAAATAAAACACTGATAATAATAAACTTGAAAATGAAGACTGCGGTAATGATACTGAAAATTCACAAGAATATATATATATATATAATCTTAATCTATATATACAGTATAATATAATAACATGTATAAATATATAAAATAAGACAAACAAACAGTAATGTGCGTGCTCAATTCTGCACTCATCTAAACATGACTGGAGGTAGATTTACTCTCGTTCTCACCGAGAGAGGCTCATCGATAAACAACATTATGATGAACTCCCTGTGGTGTATTCTTTGTCACCTCGCTTCAGTCTCGGACATATTTTTCAAATAAATCCCCCTCAGCCAATAAGAGCTAATCATGCCCCAGACGGCAGACTGCTCTTTCTGTCTCTCGCTCTCTCTCTCTCTCTCTCTCTCTCTCTCTCTCTCTCCATCTGGGCTTAGTGTGAAACTTAGCCATCATCGTCATGGTGACAGCAGGGCAAAGAGACAGCGACTTGACGTCAGTGAAATGGGCTCAACTTCAAGCTGAGAGAGAAAAAACAACAGCTTCTCTGCATTCAGCCCAGGCTGATATGAGTCTACAGTTAAACAGCTTTTAGGGCCATTTTCAGTGATATTGCTGAAGAGAAAACAGAGAGAGAGAGCACGCTGCAAACAGGGTCTTCATTACGTAAAAAATTCCTAAAGTTATTTCTGTATTTGACTCCTACTTAAATACACTAAACATTCTCCTTTATTAAACACTCAGACGCACTTGAAGCTCTAACTTTCTCTTTGCTTAGTCTACATGCGATGCGAGGACTCAGGAGCACTTGACAGAAGATGCAAAAAACAAGTTAATCTCAGTCAACAGCATTTGTGGCGTAATGCTGACAATGCTAAAAAAAAATATGTAGCTTATAAGTTTATACATGCAAGTTATTGTATTCTGTTATTATTCTGTTCTAGTCTATTATTATTATTATTCCGTTAAAACTTATTTTAACTATGAAGCTGTTTAAATCATTTAGTCATTTTAGACAAAATTGTAAAAAAGTTGTGAAAAACCTTTTTTCCCCCCACACTAAAATCATGTTAACACACACATTGTTTATGTTTATATCTTGTGGCTATTATTTACAGATTGGCCTCATTCACATGTATTGTTTTTTTGTTTTGTTTTTTACGAAATTAGTGTTTTGTTTAGTTTTGGTTTAAAAATGAATCACAAGCAGTACAGAACATAATCAGCACATATGTAAGATAATAAAATCAATAGATAAATAAATAAATGCATAAAATAAATAAACTAGCATAAATGAATGAATAAAAATTATATAATTAAACTGTATATATGCACATATATATATATATGCATACAGTAAAACAAGAGTTTATTTAAAAAAAATTCTAAACACTATTATTGACTATTATTAATGATATTTGAATCAGATTTTCTTTTTTTCTGTTTTCATTTAAATTTTAGTTAGTTTTAGAATTTTTGTTTTGTGTTTTTGTCATTTTTATTAATATCTATATAGTTTTTATTAAGATTTAGCTTTTAGTTTATTTAGTATTTTAGTACTTAAATGAAAACGAGAAATGTTGCATGGCCACTGGCTGAAATAAAATACATGTTACATTGTTTCAGTTAATGTTTGTGTTATTTCAAGTGATTTTTAAATGGTTAAGGATAACCTTGTATCAGTGCATGATCTTCACACTGTGGGGTTCCACATTTAATGTTTGGAAATGCAAATGTGTTATTTGTGGGGTGTTCCAGGTCATTCAGCAGAAGAGTGAAGAATGTGATCACATTAAGTTCTTGATTGAGGAGAAGGACTCGGAGGAGGAGGCGTTTTATGAAGACCTGGATGGTTTCGAGGAGAACGGGACTCAAGAGACGCGGATCAGTCCTTATACCTTCTGCAAGGCTTTCCCGTTCCACCTGATGTTCGACAGGGAGCTCATGCTCACACAGTGTGGCAATGCTATCTTCAGAGTTCTGCCGCAGGTTCGTCTGCTCAGAAATGATTGTCTATTATTGAAATGATGGAGAACAATGTGAAGTGATGTGTGTCATCTTCCAGCTGCAGCCTGGCGTCTGTAACCTGTCCTCAGTGTTTTCTCTGGTGCGGCCGCACATAGACTTCAGTTTCCATGGCATTCTGTCTCACATCAACACCGTCTTTGTGCTGCGGAGCAAGGTCTGTCTGCCCCAAAATACATCTGATATAAAACCACCAACACTCATTCACTACAATGTTGTTAGTTTCTGACATAAATTGTGTTTACTAGTTCTACAGTACATGTCACACACTCATATACAAATTAGTGCTGTCACAATATCAGATTTGTAACTACATGTTCATGGTGGACAAAATAATTAATGCGATATCTATAGAAATATGAAATATGCTATCAGTCAAATTCATATTTAACCATTCAGTGGATTCAAAGCTACGAGAAAAGTACAACAATTGATGAGAATACCAACACAGTTTTACTCCAAACTCACGTTATAGCGTCAATTGAGCGTTTGAAATAACTTCTTTCTGTGAATTGATGTGGCTTCGTATCATGCAGAAATTATATTATTTCATAGTATTCTATACAGTGATAAAGGCAATAAAGGCTCTCATTGTATTATAAATATACATTATCCTTATAAAAAAAAGAAGGCTTAAAGAACACAGATAAAACAAATACTGTTGCAATGGTGTGATAATTCTCTTCATTTTTCGTCAGTCAAAACATTTCTTCTGCATTTTATTCGGCTACAGCGATAGCTGGATTTATTTGTCCGTATAATGGATTTCATGCAAAGTTGTTTTCGTACTCCTTTGAGTCTCACTTGTGGACTTTCTGTGCGAGTATGAACGATACATAAATTACACGTGAGAGTTTAGAGCTGTGTATCATGATTATCGTTAATACCGGTATATCACGACATCCCTAATTAACACGATAACAATATTTCATTATTTAAATATCACGGTTATTGTCAATACCTGTATATTACGACACTGCTAATTAACACGATAACGATATAAAAAAAATTTATAGAACGATTATCGTCAATACCGGTATATCGCAACACCCCTAATTATCAGAATAACAATATTTCATTTTTGTAAATATTACGACTATCGTCAATGCAGGTATATTGCGACATCCCTATTTAACACGATTATGATATTTGATTTTTTTTAAATAACGATTATCGTCAATATCGATATATTGCAACACCGCTGATTACCATGATAACGATATTTCATTTTTTAAATATAACGATTATCGTCAATACGGATATATTGCAACACCCCTGATTACCATGATAACGATATTACATTTTTTAAATAACGATTATCGTCAATACCGATATATTGCAACACCGCTGATTACCATGATAACGATATTTCATTTTTAAAATATAACGATTATCGTCAATACCTGTATATCGTGACACCGTTAATTACCATGATAACGATATTTAATTTTTTTAAAAATCAAGACTATCGTCAGTACCTGTATATCGCGACACCGCTAATTAACACGATAATGATATTTAATTTTTAAAATACAACGATTATTGTCACTACCTGTATATCGCGACACAGCTAATAAACACGATAATGATATTTCATTTTTAAGAAATAACGATTATTGCCAATACATGTATATCGTGACACCGCTAATTAACATAATAACGATATTTAATTTTTTAAATATAATGATTATCGTCAATACATGTATATCGCGACACCAGTAATTACCACGATAACGATATTTAATTTTTTAAATATCACGACTATCGTCAATACCTGTATATTGCGACACGATAATTAACATGATAACGATATTTAATTTTTTTAAATATAACGATAATCGAATATACCTGTATATTATGACACCCCTAGTTAACACGATAACGATATTAAATTTTTTTAATATAACGATTATCGTCAATACCGGTATATCACGACACCCCTAATTATCACAATAGCGAAATTTAATTTTTTTTAAATAACGATTATCGTCAATACCGGTATATTGCGACACCCCTGATTACCATGATAACAATATTTATTTTTTTAAATATCACGATTATTGTCAATACCTGTATATCACAACACCACTAATTAGCACGATAACAATATTTAATTTTTTTAATATGATCATCGAATATACCTGTATATTATGACACCCCTAATTAACACGATAAAGATTTCATTTTTTTAAATATCACGATTATCGTCAATACCTGTATATCGCGACACTGCTAATTAACACGATAACGATATTTAATTTTTTTAAATATAAGGATTATCATCAGTACCAGAATATTGTGACACACCTGATACAAAAACAAGAATAACAGTGCATGTTTAAAAAAAATTTAATTTGAAATGTATTGTAATGAAACTACACGACACGAGGTTTGTTTATGGCTTCATGCAGGAGGGCCTGTTGAACGTAGAGACTGCGGAGAGTGAAGATGAACTCACAGGAACAGAGATCAGCTGTCTCAGACTGAAGGGCCAGATGATCTCACTTCCTGAGACGGAGAACATCCTTTTCCTGTGCTCACCCAGGTAGATGGCTGAGGCTGTGAAATAAAACCAACAAAGCAAATTAGTAATTTTGGTGGCTTAAACTAATTGCATCAGTTCTGATTTTTAAACACGGCTTAAATTGGTAACATACAGTTGTTACCATAATGCCTTATTTCTACTTGGACCAATCTTTAAAATGATTTTCATTTCATGTAACCTAATGTAGTCAAGTTGATTCAGTCATATTTATTATTATTATTATTATTATTATTACAAATATTTAAGAAATGTCAATGCTTAGAGCTTGGAGCTTGACATCATTTAAAAAATTTTTTTTGAAAAACTAAAATATTCTAAATTAGATGTTAGCACATAAAGCAATTTTTGAAGGCTAGATTTAAAAATGTAGTCAACATGGATAACCTAAAAATGTGCTTCATGTGGTCACTTCCTGTGCTGGGTTGTAACCGATTACATGTAATCTGGATTATGTAATCAGATTCCAAAAATTAAGTACTACGATGTTACATTTTAAAATGCTCAGATCAGTTACTATTTTATTGATTACATGATTACATGTTATTCACACAATGGCAGAAAATTATTCATAATTTATTGATTCTCCCCAGTTACGTTACTAACTACAATTTTCATCATGTAATCTGTAGTCATTAACTACAGGCGACAATTTATAAGTAATCGAAGTAGCACTGGTCACTTCTACAGTTAAATGGATGTTTTAGGTTAAAAAAATAGTGTTTAATTTGACAGAATCGACCTGACTATATTATGCTACACCAACAAAGGTCATTTTTAAGTGGTTTATCAGGTAGAAATAGCTACTTAAAGAAAAAAAAATCACATTGTCTCTTTATAAAATGTATTTGGACAGGCAGCCTCTACTTCTACTTGTGCTGTCAAACGATTAATCGCGATTAATCGCATCCGAAATAAATGTTTTTGTTGACATAATATATGTGTGTGCGCTGTGTATATTTATTACGTATATATAAATGCAAACACATGCATGTATATATTTAAGAAAAATATGTTTATCACGATTAATCGTTTGACAGCACTAATTTATACATTTAATACAGCTTTTTTTGAAGGAATAGCATAAAGTGTAATGTAAACATCAGTACTGCTTGTTATTTATAAAATAAGTGCAGTACATTTTTGTTCATTGCCTCCTAAATCAAACATAATGGACAGCAAGAGTTTGGTTATTTTCTAATAAATGTTTTTACTGGCCCCTTATAAGCCAAATCTACTGAAGTAATATGTGTCTTTCCCGCTGGTTTAGATTGAATCGATTGAATCAGAGGCTTTGATTTCGTATTATGAGACATGTGGTGGAAATATGTTCTGATGGGACTGCTATATTGGTATATATTAGGGTCAACTTCACTGAAGTTTTGTGGAGACTGAGTAACATTTTGTTTGGCTTTTTGATATCTCGATTGATAGGCCTGATCCAGTGTTTTGTCATTTGTGTATATCAGTGTTATGAATCTGGATGACCTGACGAGGAGAGGTCTGTACCTGAGTGATATTCCTCTTCATGACGCCACCCGTGACCTTGTGTTACTGGGGGAGCAGTTTCGCGAGGAGTACAAGTTGACCCAGGAGCTGGAGATCCTGACCGACCGTCTGCAGCACACGCTCCGAGCCCTGGAGGATGAGAAGAAGAAGACAGACAGGTCAGTCCTCTGCGGAAGCCCGTTTAAAATAAAAAAGTTTGTATCTCGCAAATCTGACTTTTAAGTCAGATATAAGCTGGCAAATGCGATTTACAAAGTCAGAACTGTGTGATATAAACTTGCAAAAGTCCAATTCTGAGGAAAAAATTACTATTTTCTTACAACTGCGAGTTTATGTCTCACAGTCTTGACTATATAACTCGCAATTGCAACTTTATATCATGCAAATATGACTTTATGACTGGCTTTATTTCTCAGAATTGCAAGTCTTGCAGTTCTGATTTCATTACACAGTTGTGACTTTATATCTCACAATTCTGACTTTATAACTCGCAATTGCAACTTTGTATCACGCAAATATAACTTTATGACTCTGACTTAATTCTGACGTTATTTCTCAGAATTGCACGTCTTGCAGTTCTGATTTCATAACACACAATTGCGACTTTATATCTCACAATTTTGACTTTTAAGTCAGATATAAGCTGGCAATTGCGATTTACAAAGTCAGAATTGTGGGATATAAACTCACAATGGTGAGTTATGAAGTTTGTGAGTTACGTTTTTCCTCAGAATTTGAGTGATATAAACTTACAATTGTGACTTTTTCTTAGATTTGCATGATTTAAACTTGCAATTACACGTTATAAAGTCAGAATTGTGAGGTATAAACTCACTATTGCGAGTTATGTATCTTGCAATTCTGTCTTTTTCTCACAATCCTCACTTCTTTTCTCAGAATTGTGAGATATAAACTTGCAAAAGTCCAATTCTGAGGAAAAAATACTATTTTCTTACAACTGCGAGTTTATATCTCACAATCTTGAGTATATAACTACATGACTATATAACTCACAATTGCAACTTTGTATCATGCAAATATGACTTTATGACTCGGACTTAATTCTGACTTTATTTCTCAGAATTGCAAGTCTTGCAGTTCTGATTTCATTACACAGTTGTGACTTTATATCTCACAATTCTGACTTTATAACTCGCAATTGCAACTTTGTATCACGCAAATATAACTTTATGACTCTGACTTAATTCTGACGTTATTTCTCAGAATTGCACGTCTTGCAGTTCTGATTTCATAACACACAATTGCGACTTTATATCTCACAATTTTGACTTTTAAGTCAGATATAAGCTGGCAATTGCGATTTACAAAGTCAGAATTGTGGGATATAAACTCACAATGGTGAGTTATGAAGTTTGTGAGTTACGTTTTTCCTCAGAATTTGAGTGATATAAACTTACAATTGTGACTTTTTCTTAGATTTGCATGATTTAAACTAACTTTATGACTCGGACTTAATTCTGACTTTATTTCTCAGAATTGCAAGTCTTGCAATATTTCATAACACACAGTTGCGACTTTATATCTCACAACTCTGACTTACATCTTGCAGTTCTGACTTTATTTCTCAGGACTGCAAGTGTGTATATCACGCAATTCTGAGAAAAGTCAGGGAAAAAGTAAAGGAAAAAAAGAATTGCGAGATGTGAATTCGTAAAAAAAAGTCAGAATTGTGAACATCCTACATCATTCTGATTTATTTTTAAGGGTTGAAGGTTGTAAATATAAAAATATGGTCTTATGGCTATGTTATGAGATATATTGCTGCACCAATAAAACGTTACTCCAGTTCGGTGTTTAGAACTTGTTTAGAAGTATTCACACACATTTTTAAACATTTAAACTGTAAATGTTATTATGCAATGGTACCTGGATTATTTTATATAGCAATAAATACTGTTGTTTAGAAGGTTGAATGAACTCAGAGTGTCTTTATCCTGAAGTTTTGTGTGTTATGTTCCGTATTTATGTCATTCATTTTCGTTTGCTATTCTTACTAGTATCTACTTTAGATGATAATCAGTAGAGACCCACAATCCAGAAAGAGGTCTGAGTGCAATAACACAGCCAGAGATGTCAAATCAAAGAGAATTAAGTTATTTTCATCTTTTCATCAGTTTAGTTTTACTGGCCATAAAAGTGGGCTCAGGCTTCATTTTGGCCAATTTTAGCTTAGCCCATTTTCCAGTTACACATGGAACCCAACTCGATGGTGATTATTATTATTGTTATTGAATATGTAAGTACAATTAGGGATCTCAAAGTTAACGCCTTAACCTATTGGTTTAAATGAAATGTTTTTGTGAAAGCAAGCCAACTCGCTTGACCTTTCCCGATCCTGTCCCCCTCTCTCACATCACTTCCTGTTCTGACGAAATAAATGCATAAAATGCCACAAATAAATCTTTAATAAAAAAATAAAATTCTTTAAATTAGATTTAAACTTTTTTTTTTTAAAAACCTTAAAACATCTTTACCATTCAAAAAACGTTATTGTTTTCCATATCTTAAAAGATGAAATAAATATGAGCACACTACATTTTTGTATGAAAATGTATAGTTAGAGGAAGATTTCAGTGAATTCAGTTGTAATAGATTAATCATGTTCCTTGCAAATATATCATGAAATTAAACGTAGTATTGTTCAATTTCCGATATTTGTGACCCTGGAGCACAAAACCAGTCTTAAGTGTCAATTTTTCAAAATTGAGATTTATACATCATCTGAATAAATAATCTTTCCATTGATGTATGGTTTGTTAGGGTCGGACAATATTTGGCTGAGATACAACTATTTGAAAATCTGGAATCTGAGGGTGCAAAAAAATCTAAATATTGAGAAAATCATCTTTAAAGTTGTCCAAATGAAGTTCTTAGCAATGCATATTACTAATCAAACATTAAGTTTTGATATATTTACGGTAGGAAATTTACTAAATATCTTCAAGGAACATGATCTTTACTTAATATCCTAATGATTTTTGGCATAAAAAAAAATGTATAATTGTGACCCATACAATGTATTGTTGGCTATTGCTACAAATATACCCCAGCGACTTAAGACATATTTTTATGCTTCTTCCCATCCCTTCTTCACTGAATGAAAACCTTTGAGAGTCTGTGTGGGGCTTACAGTAATTTCCAGAGAAATAAAATAAGCGGCTCATCTCCTCTGCGTGTCATCATTACCTTTGTACAGTAATCTGTAAATTACATTACATGTCAATCAGACCATCTCTTCCTGTCTAAATGGGCGTTTGCTGGAAACAGACTGTAGTCTGATCCGAGACCATGTGCGAGACCCGGATGCAGACCAGTACACTGAGTAATACGACTAAGGTCAATTTTAGCTCTAATGGCTAATGCGCAAACTCAGATGGCAACCTAAAGCCCTCAGCTCTGAGTCTGTAGTTTGGTGATATAATGCCGCATAGACTGTCGCAAGGCTGACGATAAAAAAATGAGCATGATATTGGTTTCGCTGATTGATCGTTTCCCCTGCGTATAGCTTTTTAAGATGGAAAATGAGGCTGTATTTGCGCTCTCCGTGGGGAGCCTCGGTCTGTGAGCTCTGTGTTTGTTTTTATAAAGCGGAGAGTTCCGGTGCTTGGCTCTGATTGGCTGAGCCGCGTCTGAAGCTGTTGTAAATGACGCTACAAAGTAACACACACCTTTGTTTACATTTGTGTGTTGCTCGGCAACCACTTTGTAGCAACCACAACTGTTTCTGAGGAGCTACATTGTTTGGTGGAAGAATACTATTTTTATTAATATCATTACACTTTATTTGCTCCGTTTTATTTTGTGAAACCTTACTACGTATATGGAATAACCGTTTTATAAAAGCAATAAACCCCGTGAAGCCGTGGTTTACAGTGAATTTATAACAGCTAAGAGGATATATATTATAACTCGTGCCTAACAACGCCCCTCAGCTGTTCAATTCACTGTAAACCACGGCTTCACGGGGCGCATTGCTTTAATTAAATCTGCTGGAGAACCTTGAACATCACCAGAGACCTTCTCTCTCATCCACACAGACAGTAAACACCAGCTAGAGCTACACAGACGCTTGTGTGCAAGTGCTATATTTTAGAATTTAAAACATTTCTGGAATTGCGAGGAATGGGCTCATAATTTTCATACACATTTAAATACGGACTAGGTTATTTTTTCATTTGTGTTGCAAATGACATTACTTTGAGTAACTGATGTGTGGTTATGTCCTGCTAAGCATGTTTTTTTTTAGTTTACTTCAAATTTACATTCTTGTTTTTTTCAGTAGTTAGGTCGCATGCATTTCTTGGAAACCTGTGACTTGTTGATAACAGGTGAACAAATGGGCCGTGTTCTGAATGTGCTGAATAGTGCAGCCTTATCTTCACTAGCAGGTGTCCTGCACTGAAACTTGCGTTTTTCAGTTTAATCCGTTCCTCAATTCAAGCCTCAAAACTGCTTAAGTTTCCTTAAAAAAAATGAGGAAAACATATCTCTTGGTTTCATTTGTGAAACGTTCTCAATATTTTCTAGATAGATAGATAGATTCATAGATAGATAGATTCATAGATAGATAGATAGATAGATAGATAGATAGATAGATAGATAGAGCTGTGATGTTGGCTTCCATCAGTTGTATAACTGAGAGATCTGAAGTTTTTTTTTTATCACAGACATTAGTATTTGTGTTTTGCCATCAGCAGTACAGAATAAGAACCGAACACATGTATGAATGTTTAAATGTAGAGAGCTAGTCCTCAAACTGCTCTGTGGATAGTTAGCACTCAACCTTCTGGGAAAGTACAGTATGTAAAAATGTAGAAATGATGCGCATTATCCCATGGTCAGCTGAAGTGAATTTCACAAAAGGATTCATTTTGTATTAGATTAAATACTATAGGTATTCTAACAACTGAAGTTAACAAATGTATTGCTTCGAGTGATTACAACGAATGTGACTATACTGATTTCCCGTCCAGTGACATTGAATGCAATGAATGCGTATTTTTCAAGAGTGCACATGATAACGACGATACCTCTTTGTTTCAGATTGCTGTATTCGGTTCTACCTCCGTCTGTCGCCAATGAACTTCGGCACAAGCGGCCCGTGCCTGCTAAACGGTACGACAACGTGACCATTCTTTTCAGCGGCATCGTCGGGTTCAATGCGTTCTGCAGCAAACACGCATCAGCAGAGGGAGCCATTAAAATCGTCAATCTGCTCAATGACATCTACACCAGATTTGACATTCTCACGGATTCTCGGAAGAATCCTTATGTGTATAAGGTGAGTGAATTTCAATCTGGAACTTGACATTTGGATCCGCGCTTTTGTTTAGTGCTTGAGGATTGATAGACGCATTGAAAAACCTTTGTAACCATGCTCGCAGACATAAACGGAGATATTTTTGGCCACATCCAGAGATCTTCAGCACACAACAGAAATAACTCTATGATTGTGACTGGGCTAAAAATATCTTGACAAAAATGACATGAATGTGTTAGCCACAAACGTTAATGCATTATAACTTGCAAGGTGCAAAATATAAAAATCTACTGTAAGTTACTTTCAGCAAGCTAACAGTAATAAAGTGTCACAGTGTACAAAAGTTCAGCTACAAAGTTCAAAGGCAAAAAAATCTTTATGATGAGTCGTTTTATGATAAATCTTTTATGATGTTCCTAATTAATAAATGAATGACTATATTTAGAGCAGGGTGTGAAACTTCTTTTAGGTCAAGTGGCAGATTAAATCTTATGTGGGCTGATTTTTTTATTTATTAAACTTTGCTGTAGGCAACACAGAGTGCATATAAAAGTACTGGGATCCAAGAGAAGCACATTGAATTTACTAATTAAATTCACCAGAGGCTTTAATAAAGCAACAATACTGATATATTTGATAACTTTGGCTTTAAGCTACAGTGAACATTAAAAAAGTTTTTGTAGCTTTGCAGAAAAATTGATGCCTTTTTCTTCGAGGTGCTTTATAAGCATAACATCTACATAAAAACAACTGTTTATGCATTGATTTCTGTACAAAATGGCTTGTCACTTGGTTTTCCGTTCTTGTCCTGTGGTGTATTGTAAGCATTGTATCTGCCTTACTGTTACATGAATGCTTTGTTTCTGTCTCTGTGTTTTCCCCATAACCAAGTTTCATTCTGTTCACCTGTTGCCTCGTTAATTAACTCATCTGTTCCTTAGTTTGCTTCGTGTACTTTAATCCTTAGTTCTGCCTTTGTCTCTGTCTGTTCTCATTGATTATAGTGTTTTTGCAAGTTTGTTTCCACTAATTAACTGAGCTTTGAATGCTCTATACCACAGTGGCTGCGATTTTACAATGTTTTTTTTTTCTTCTTTCTACCTGTCCATGTTGTCATGTTTACTATGAGCCCAAATCAACTGAACAGTTGCGTCACCCACAAATCCAGTTTCAGCTGAAAGTGCAAATTCATGCACAGGTGCCAGATGCTACGTGCAATTACTACTTCTGCTTTAAAATGTGCGCTATAATACTCAAGTTTAGCTAAAAATAGAATGTTGTGAATTGATCATAGCCATAAAAAAAAATCATAGTAGTTTATCTCCTTTGTCTTTCAAATAATTTCACATGCTGGATTTAGAACTTCCAGAACAACCATTAACAGCCATGGTTTTGTATTTTCTGTAGATTTATTAACTTTCTGTGCCTTTTAGCAAGTACTTTATCACCAACACATCATGTACAATGCTCTCTTAAAAACAAGGGCATGAGAACATGTCCTTGATTTACGTCCTAGGCGTAGAATGCACTTCATGTAGCTTTGCTAACTAAACAAAGCGGGCAGGTAGAATTTCAAGGCTGGCTCATCAAAAAAAAGCTATATTTACTTTAAGCCAACTGTATCTACATGGTCCAAAGGTCTCATGAAGGACTGGACTCTCTCTTTAGACGTTGTTGTGATGGATATGAGGTTGGAGAACAAAACACGAGGAGTTAAACTGGCAACATTTGCAGAGTGCATGGCCAGGAAAACTTGGATGAATCAAAAGTGCCCTAAAATTGGCTATCTTGGATGATAGCTTCATTTTGTAATTTTATTTGGCTGTATTCTTATCACAAACTAAGACCAGTTGTTATCTGACAGTCAAGGCCACAAAATATCGTTAAATGGTTTAATGAGTCAGTTAAATTAATTTCTCATCTTGGATATCCATTAATCAATACATGATGATTAAAAATGTTAAGTAAATACACTGCCTGACCAAAATAAATAAATAAATAAAATAAATAATAATTTGGATTTGGATTTAAATAAGTGAATACTGAAGAGTCTAGGATTGTATCATTGTTGCAGTGATTAATACATTTCTGGCATGTTCCTTTTAAAGGTGCTGTATGTAATTTTTTGACTGTACTAAGGCATAAAAATGCCATAATATGTTTGCAGACATTTAGGGAACATGCTAAGTTCACAAACTTGTTTTTCTGAAAAACAACACTACAGCTAGTTATTCTGCTTTAAATTGTGCGTTCGTGTCGGAATGTCTGGTTTTGTTTTGGTCTGTGTGACTCCGCCCACTGCCAGTTTAACCAATAGTATTTCCACACCCCGGGTTGCCAGTTGTAAGAAAACACAGCGTATTGCAGACACGGAAGCCAGCAAATGAACTGAGTCAGAGATCGTAGATTCTACTCGACCTAAAAAGCCTCGGCATCCAACTAAAATAAAGCTCTATGACCAGAGGCATATTAAAGCACGGATAAATCAACTCATCAGCTTACAGTGTAAGGCTCGTCGCCTTCCAATTTTTTTAATGGGGTTACGGTCAGGACTCTGGTGGCCAGTCTTTCACAGTTTGAGCCTGATGAATTTTTGCATATGGCATATGTTCATGGTTACGTCTTCTGACATGGTTGTTTGAGAAATTAAAAGATACATACTGCATCAGTTAGGGTTAAATAATTGTTGCCAAACACACAACATGCCAGAAACATATTAATCACTGCAATAATGATTCAATCCTAGACTCATCTATATTTGCTTATTTAAATCCAGATGGCTTTTTTGGCCAGGCAGTGCAATATGCAAATATGATTGCATCAGGTAGGTTAGTGTGAAATGTGTTAAATATAAAATTGGGCTAGGAAACCTAAAATATCCCAGTGTAGCTCATGGAAAGTCCTTTGAGGTTCATCGTACCCGCGGGCACATTAGCTGTTTTTAGCGGTCTCTGGTTTGAAACCATCTCTCTATTCTCTGACAGGTGGAGACTGTTGGTGATAAGTACATGACCGTGAGTGGTCTTCCGGAGCCCTGCACCCATCATGCAAAATCCATCTGTCACCTGGCCCTGGACATGATGGAGATCGCTGGACAGGTGAAAGTAGACGAGGATCCTGTGCAGGTGATCACTTTTCTTGACCCAGATACAAGTTTAAACAAACAGAACATTTTGTCACATTTTTATGCATGAGGGTCTTTCATTCCAGAACATCTTATCAGCTCCACACTGTAAAAAAAAATACAGTAAAATTTACGGTAAAAAATCGGCAGCTGAAATCTGTTTTGTAGCTTTGTAATACACTGATAACCACCAAATGCAGGAGGTGATGAGAAAGTCACATGATGAACCAAAGCCCATCACAAGCAGCTTTTAAATAATAACATATATAGAAGGTGCACAGCGTCATTCACACAAACACTAAACACCATCACGGTAACACACATGAAACTGAAATAATGCAGTAAACATTCATTTAACAACATTAGGTGTAACACACAACCCTTATATACAAAACTGATAAGAAAAGACTAAGAACAAACAGTTATTTCAACAAAAAAACATCACATTTGAAATGTTAAAACTTCTAAAAACGGTATACTACCGTAAAATTAATGTCCAATACATGTAATGTCCAATACAGTTTTTCACCGTATATAGTAGGGGAATTTACCGTTAACCATTTAACAGGTTTTTACTGTAACATTTTTACAGTTTTTACAGATAAATTCACGGTAATTTTTTATAGTGCAGGATAACGGAGTATCATTTTCATTCTCAGAATAGCTGAATTATGTGGACGCAAAATCAGAAAAGTGTTTGCTCAAATCTTATCTTAGCCTGCTGACTGTAAGATTGAGTCTATGTAACAGAGAACATTACAGCGTCGTCACATGAACAAGAATGTCCAGTGCTTTACTAATTATCAGTACTGTTGGGATGCTTACTACAGTTTGTATTATTTGGTGCCACTGGAACTTCTGTTTTAATTTTTCTGGTTTTAATGGTTGAATTAAATTGTAGTAATCAAAATTAACACATCTAATTAGCTGAAATTATAAAACATCAAATGTAACAACAGTGTCTTTGTTTATGCATATAAGTGTGTATGTATGTATGGATTTCAGAAATTCTGTGTTTCCTGTTTTAATTCTTCTGGATGTATGATTTAATACAACTTTATTATCAAAAATGGAGTTAATCAGATGAAGGCATAAAACATTAACTTTTAAAATATAATCAAATGAAGATTTAAATGTTAACATAGAAATAAATTAAGTTTTAATAATTGTATTATTATTATTATAATTACTTTGAGATGTACATTTATTTCTGTCAAAATTTCTTCAAGTTAAACTGACTTTTATTATGACGGGTTGTTGTGAAGACAAGTTGTGTGTATGTGATATGCCGACTACACTATAGAGATTTCATTAAGTGTACAGCACTACTTTTGATTTATTCATCCAAGATTTGCCCAATTCTGAGACATTCCATGTCTTACAGTAAATTCCATTTTTAGGATTGGATTCCGTGATTTAGTCAGCCACACTGTTAAAAAAAAAAAGATCTCACAATATAATACATATTGAAGCCATTTTTTACCACTGAATAAAAAATAAAAAAGGTAATTGTGACTTTTTATCTCGCAATTCTGACTTTCTTCTAGCAATTCTGACTCAGAATTGCGTGATATAAACTTACAATTGCGAGAAATAATATGAGAATAGCAATTTTCTCAGAATTGCACGTTTATAACACACAACTCTGACTTTACAGCATGCAATTGCGAGTTATAAAGTCAGAATTGTGAGCATTCAGTGGTGGAATTCCATATAATACACAAGTATATACTGGTCATTGTGTATTTATAATTGAATGCATAAATAAATTCTGAATGTTTATACTTGTTTAATGCGCTGCCTCATAGCATCAATTAAACGACATATCTTGCATATTTTGTGCACCATGCTGTCCTTCATGAAACACCCCCATCATAAAACATGCTGCTGCGCTTTAGCCAGTGTATTAAGGATGCTTTATGATTTCTAAGAATAGCTCTAGAATGCATCTCAGAGGTGTTCGATGTGTCTGCGGTAAAGTCTCTGTAAAGGCTCTTTTGTTTAACCAGATGGCACAGGTATGTTATTATATGTGCGACTGTTGAAGATGTGCCTCTGGAACACTAAGAGCATCTAAATTAGAGACGACTGTATTAGGCGAATGGCACAGACACTTTCACACACACACACACACACACAATCACACACGCACACACACTCACACTCACACTCACACACACACACACACACACGCACACGCACTCACACTCACACACGCACACGCACACGCACACACACACACACACACACAATCACACACAATCACACACACACACACAATCACACACGCACACACACTCACACTCACACTCACACACACACACACACACACACACACACACACACACACACACACACACACACACACACACACACACACACACATACAATCAC
>NW_015505428.1:620717-646464 GCF_001515645.1 Sinocyclocheilus grahami | reverse complement strand
CACACACACACACACACACACACACACACACACACACACACACACACACACACACACACACACACACACATACAATCACTCACACAAACACACACACACACATGCAAAAGTAAGCACAGTCTGGCAAAGGGAGACAACATCAGATCATCCTTCCTTTCAGTGTTTAAAAATACACCCACATTAACTTTTTTCTGCCGGTTAGCTCAGCTCTGGCACGTACACACGGTCTCGCTCAAGAGGAATGCTGGAAACACAAATGCAAGAAACAAAATGAAAGAAAGACACCGATTTCCCCCGAATAAATATGTCTGAGTTATTAAAGACGATGTGAATGCTAATGGGTTTACATATTTTCACACATTGCCCATGCAACTGTTATGTTTTGGAGCAGATCACCATTGGAATCCACACAGGAGAGGTGGTCACAGGGGTCATAGGTCAAAGAATGCCCCGTTACTGCCTGTTTGGAAACACCGTCAACCTGACAAGTCGTACAGAGACCACAGGAGAGAAGGGAAAGATAAATGTGTCAGAGTACACATACAGGTGAGAGAAACCAGAAAGATATAAATCTGCACTATATATATATATATATATATACTGTATATATATATATATATATATTTTTTTTTTTTTTTTTTTTTTTTTTTATAAAAATAAATAAAAAAGATTATTGGACTATGTTTTCTACTTCAACATTTTACATTTAATTCAATTTTCTCCTTAATTGTTTGAAAAGTATACTAGCAACTTCTGAGTGAAAGTAGTTTCTATACCATTTTTCCCACTGTGTTTGTATTTTTATGAAATGGCCAGTGTGCAATTAATATACTGTACTTTTAGAAGGTTATTAAAACACTGTAAAAAGTAACCTTTTACATTACAAAGCAATTTTTTTTTATTTACCTGATTTAACCTATAAACAAGTATTTTGTTGGTATAAATTAATGCATTTCGGTTGATTCAGTGATGCATATATATATACACACATAAATGAACACACTGAATTGCGTGATACAAAGTCATGATTGTAAGAAAGGGCTGCTGTATCAACCAAAATGACTATATATAATATAATATAATATAATATAATATGTGACCCTGGAGCACAAAAGCAGTGTTAAGTCGCTGGGGGATATTTGTAGCAATAGCCAACAATACATTGTATGGGTCACAATTATACATTTCTCTTTTATGCCAAAAATCATTAGGATATTAAGTAAAGATCATGTTCCATGAAGATATTTAGTAAATTTCCTATCGTAAATATATCAAAACTTAATGTTTGATTAGTAATATGCATTGCTAAGAACTTCATTTGAACAACTTTAAAGATGATTTTCTCAATATTTCGATTTTTTTGCACCCTCAGATTCCAGATTTTCAAATAGTTGTATCTCAGCCAAATATTGTTCTATCATAACAAGCTTATTTATTCAGCTTTCAGATGGTGTATAAATCTCAATTTTGAAAATTTGACACGGTTTTGCAGTCCAGGGTCACATATAATATAATAAAGAAATATTTTTGTGTGAATAAATGGAATGTTGTTACTGTGTTGTCTCGGTTCAGGTGTTTGCAGTCGGTGGAAAACGCTGATCCTCAGTTTCGTTTGGAGTACAGAGGACCTGTCACCATGAAAGGGAAAAAAGAGCCAATGAAAGTGTGGTTTCTCTCACGTAAGACCTAACGGACGCGTAAAAGACCGTTTTTAGTGTGTTAGTGCACTAATGTGTGGGTGCCAACTATTGAATTGATTTAATACAAAAACATCTGAATAAATACATGGTACAGATACTCTATGCAACATGCAAACGTGCTCATCGAGTGTTTATTTCCATCATTTTATAGCAGAGTATGCGACAGTATTCAGATGACTTTTGTTTTTCATCACTGAGCAAAACAACTTATTCCACTTTGTCTGTATTTAGAGTGTTCGAAATACCTAAAACACTGTTTTTGTTTTAATTGTGCACATTAATTGAGAAATAAACCTGCAGATGTTCAGAGTCACATGTATTATATTGGAAATACTCTATAATTAATTTAGCTAGACAGATGCATGCTGTAAACAATAAAAACGCCTGCACATTGGAATCATATTTACACTCTTACATTGCATCAGAGAATTTGCCAAACATGAAGATATAAGCTATTTTATGATCACAATTTAGTGTATGCTATTGTGTTGCTGTGAGGAGTCGTTACTGCGTGAATGAATAGATTCTAAACGAGTTTCTAAGTTAATATTAACCATTTGAAAAGTGCATCCGTTTGTATTCGAGTTTGTATTCATTGAATCTCACAGATAGAGCTCTGTATCGTAAACCTGTCACGTAACGATGCTTTTCTGTGCACCGCTGTTTGTTGTATATATTTAAGTCTTGCATTAAAATATTATTTAAAAGATCTGCATAGTCTGGTTGGTTGGAGTTTTCTTATCCGGTTACAAATATTCATGAGCGCTTCATTTTATGCCCCTAAATATATTCATAAGTCTGTCTAATTGAAATGCAAACATGCAGTCAAAACATAAACATAGTCAAATCACCGGAGAAATATCGTCTTTTTACAGTCAGACATTAATAAATACTAAAGCACACATGAATGAGGCAATATTTTTTTAATATTTACACTTCCATCTAAGAGAAATCATCTTTCATTTGTAGATTACAGATTGTGTAGTTAATCATTATCTTCTGGACATAAACACCATGCCATGTGCAGCAAGACAACTGATTATGCCATAAAAAGATTAAAACATCATAGAGACAAACTGTTTTGAAATGAGTCTGAACTAAACGTCAATGGGAAGATAGCATGACTTCATCCGGATTAATAAACAGCCTTTCATGTTTCACAGAAGAAAAAATGTGCAGGAATAAAGCAGATCATTTGCAGCCTTCAGTGTATGAACATGACTTAAAACCACATATGCAAGCAATAAATAAATAAACAACTAAATGGTAACACTTTAGTTTAGGGAGCAATTTTCACTATTAACTACAATATTGGCTGTTTATTAGAATTTATAAAGCACATATTAATGCCTTATTCTGCAAAGATCCCTTAATCCACACAATACCTAAACTTTACAACAAGCTTACTAACTATTAATAAGCAGCACTTTAGGAGTTTATTGAGGCAAAAGTCTGTTAGTGTTATGATGCATATTGTATATTTCAAAGAATTGATGTTTTCCCCATTTCTATTCATCTGTGAAAACCTGAAAAATAAAATGTATCACAGTTTCCACAAAAATATTGTGCAGCACAACTGTTTTCAACATAATAATAATAATAATAATAATAATAAATGTTTCTTGAGCAGCAGATCAGCATATTAGACTGATTTCTGAAGATCATGTGACACTGAAGACTGGAGTAATGATGCTGAAAATACAGCTGCGCATCACAGAAATACATTACAGTTTAACAGAGATTCACACAGAAAACAGCTGTTTGAAATAGTAATAATATTTCACTATTTTTAATGTATTTTTTATCAAATAAATGCAGCCTTGTTCAGCATAAGAGACTTATTTTAAAGAACACTTATTAACAGTTTTTACAAATAGTATCACTCTTATTTTAGGTTAAATTATTAACATTTTGCAGACTGTGCAAGGTAAACGTATGACCAGCTTATTGAACTTTTCTAAACCATATATATCTTAAATTAGTTTTCAGTTTAAAGCTTTTCTTATCTTTGCTTGCAATGGGACGATACCAAAGGTCTTCAGAGGTCTCATTATATTGCGCTGTTGAGAGATTAAGCCTGAGGTAATGATCAAATAAAGCATTATCAGAGATTATCATGTCTCTTGATATCGCTTTATCTTGTCGTGGAGTCTCCAGATGAAATTTTCACACCACATGTTGCTTTGTTTTCATATTTGGCAGGCCTTAAATGTGACCCTGGAGCACAAAACCAGTCATAAGTGTAAATTTCTCAAAAATTAGATTTATACATCAGCTGAAAGCTGAATAAATCATCTTTCCATTGATGTATGGTTTGTTAGGATTGGACAATATTTGGTCGAGATACAACTATTTGAAAATCTGGAATCTGAGGATGCAAAAAAATCTAAATATTGAGAAAATCATCTTTAAAGTTGTTCAAATGAAGTTCTTAGCAATGCATATTACTAATCAAAAAAGTTTTGATATATTTATGGTAGGAAATTTACAAAATATCTTCAAGGAACATGATCTTTACTTAATATCCTAATGATTTTTGGCATAAAAGAGAAATCTATAATTTTGACCCATACAATGTATTGTTGGCTATTGCTACAAATATCCCCCAGCGACTCAACACTGCTTTTGTGCTGCAGGGACACATATGTACATTATTAGTAAATATGCCTCAGCTCTTCTCACTCAATATTTGAATCACTGTAAGCAGAAAGAGTGAATGCTGGTGAGTCACGACACACAGAGAAGAAAAGCCATGCAACTTTCACCATTCGAATTATGCTTAAATGCTAAAATGCATTGCTTAAACACACCATTCATAATTTCACCATTCAACTAGTGAACAGACACACCCTACACAGTTTAAACAGCAAACAATTCAGATAAAAGCAGGACAATACAAGCAAGCGCTTGTTCTTACAGAACGACTTGAAGCCTCAAATCAATGAAGAAGCGAGGCATGTTGGGATGTGTGATGTATGGTGAGATTTATACTCTGAGCTTTACTCAGCCACATCAGCATGAAGATAATACTCCGATAAGAGACTCGCGCAGGTATAAAAGACAGACTCGGGGTAAAGTTAGGCCACCGTCAGGATCACAGCAGTCTGTCATCATGGCCTTCAACGGGACCTGGAAAGTCGACCGCAATGACAACTACGAGAAGTTCATGGAGGAAATGGGTAAGTGGACATGAATGCTGCTGGAATCTTCTCTTTCTGTACCTGTTGAGTGATTCAGCGGGGCATTGTTTATGAGGTGCACGTGTACTGCATGTCTTCAACAGGCATCAACATGGTTAAGAGGAAACTAGCGTCTCATGACAACCTGAAGATCACTGTGGAACAGACCGGAGACAAGTTCCACCTGAAGGAAGTCAGCACTTTCCGCACGGTGGAAATTAACTTTACTCTAGGCGTCAACTTTGAATATTCCATGGCAGACGGCACTGAGCTCACAGTAAGCACAAGAGGCGTTTTCAGTCTTAAACACTCTGAAGGTTCTTTATTTCCATAAAGACCCTTTTAACATCCTTGGAACCATTGCACAAAAAGGTTCTTTACAGCAGAAAGATTGTATAAAGCGTTCTTAACACTAATCAGGCATGCATATGGTTATTTTGAGAAATATATTTGGGAACCCAAAATGGTTCGTTGCTGCAAAAAGCTCCTTTTATTTTTAAAGCATGTACACTCTCAGGAAAAAAAAGGCACAAAAGCTGTCACTGGGGTGATACCTTTTCAAAACGTACACCTTTGTGCCTTGTTTAGCCTTAAAGGGTGCGTATGTGTACTTTAAAGGCACATATTTGGGAAAAGTGCACCACTTCAACATTTAGATAATATGTACACGTTTAGGTATTAATATGTACCTTTAAAGGTAAATAAGGAAAAGGTTCCGCCCCAGTGATGGCTTTTGGACCTTTTCTTCTGAGAGTGTAACGATCAGGCGCAAAGGTTGAGATGCATGTTGAGCAGTTATGAATTGAGATGTTGTAACTCTTTTGTATTAAATCAGCGCCAAATGTACATTTACTGAACGCTGCCAGCTGATGCTTTTCTAATGTTCACGCCTATACGAGCCTCCTGAAGAAGCAGTCCGTCACTGATCGACTCGACCTTTCGCTGCTCAGCTCAAAATGAGTCTGACCTTTGACCTTCTGATTGCAGGGATCCTGGGTCATGGAGGGCGACACGCTTAAGGGGACGTTCACACGCAAGGACAACGGAAAGTTGCTAATATGCAAAAAAATCTAAATATTGAGAAAATCATCTTTAAAGTTGTTCAAATGAAGTTCTTAGCAATGCATATTACTAATCAAAAATTAAGTTTTGATATATTTACGGTAGGAAACTTACAAAATATATTCATGGAACATGATCTTTACTTAATATCCTAATGATTTTTGGCATAAAAGAGAAATCTATAATTTTGACCCATACAATGTATTGTTGGCTATTGCTACAAATATCCCCCAGCGACTCAACACTGCTTTTGTGCTGCAGGGACACATATGTACATTATTAGTAAATATGCCTCAGCTCTTCTCACTCAATATTTGAATCACTGTAAGCAGAAAGAGTGAATGCTGGTGAGTCACGACACACAGAGAAGAAAAGCCATGCAACTTTCACCATTCGAATTATGCTTAAATGCTAAAATGCATTGCTTAAACACACCATTCATAATTTCACCATTCAACTAGTGAACAGACACACCCTACACAGTTTAAACAGCAAACAATTCAGATAAAAGCAGGACAATACAAGCAAGCGCTTGTTCTTACAGAACGACTTGAAGCCTCAAATCAATGAAGAAGCGAGGCATGTTGGGATGTGTGATGTATGGTGAGATTTATACTCTGAGCTTTACTCAGCCACATCAGCATGAAGATAATACTCCGATAAGAGACTCGCGCAGGTATAAAAGACAGACTCGGGGTAAAGTTAGGCCACCGTCAGGATCACAGCAGTCTGTCATCATGGCCTTCAACGGGACCTGGAAAGTCGACCGCAATGACAACTACGAGAAGTTCATGGAGGAAATGGGTAAGTGGACATGAATGCTGCTGGAATCTTCTCTTTCTGTACCTGTTGAGTGATTCAGCGGGGCATTGTTTATGAGGTGCACGTGTACTGCATGTCTTCAACAGGCATCAACATGGTTAAGAGGAAACTAGCGTCTCATGACAACCTGAAGATCACTGTGGAACAGACCGGAGACAAGTTCCACCTGAAGGAAGTCAGCACTTTCCGCACGGTGGAAATTAACTTTACTCTAGGCGTCAACTTTGAATATTCCATGGCAGACGGCACTGAGCTCACAGTAAGCACAAGAGGCGTTTTCAGTCTTAAACACTCTGAAGGTTCTTTATTTCCATAAAGACCCTTTTAACATCCTTGGAACCATTGCACAAAAAGGTTCTTTACAGCAGAAAGATTGTATAAAGCGTTCTTAACACTAATCAGGCATGCATATGGTTATTTTGAGAAATATATTTGGGAACCCAAAATGGTTCGTTGCTGCAAAAAGCTCCTTTTATTTTTAAAGCATGTACACTCTCAGGAAAAAAAAGGCACAAAAGCTGTCACTGGGGTGATACCTTTTCAAAACGTACACCTTTGTGCCTTGTTTAGCCTTAAAGGGTGCGTATGTGTACTTTAAAGGCACATATTTGGGAAAAGTGCACCACTTCAACATTTAGATAATATGTACACGTTTAGGTATTAATATGTACCTTTAAAGGTAAATAAGGAAAAGGTTCCGCCCCAGTGATGGCTTTTGGACCTTTTCTTCTGAGAGTGTAACGATCAGGCGCAAAGGTTGAGATGCATGTTGAGCAGTTATGAATTGAGATGTTGTAACTCTTTTGTATTAAATCAGCGCCAAATGTACATTTACTGAACGCTGCCAGCTGATGCTTTTCTAATGTTCACGCCTATACGAGCCTCCTGAAGAAGCAGTCCGTCACTGATCGACTCGACCTTTCGCTGCTCAGCTCAAAATATGAATTGAGATGTTGTAACTCTTTTGTATTAAATCAGCGCCAAATGTACATTTACTGAACGCTGCCAGCTGATGCTTTTCTAATGTTCACGCCTATACGAGCCTCCTGAAGAAGCAGTCCGTCACTGATCGACTCGACCTTTCGCTGCTCAGCTCAAAATGAGTCTGACCTTTGACCTTCTGATTGCAGGGATCCTGGGTCATGGAGGGCGACACGCTTAAGGGGACGTTCACACGCAAGGACAACGGAAAGTTGCTAATAACAACCAGGAAGATCATCGGTGATGAACTTGTACAGGTGAGCTGCTGTTCAAGACAAATCCTCAGATCAAACTTTGTAAATGCTGTGAACATGTGTTGCCTTACGCTTTTTGCTTGCAGGCCTATACCTATGAAGGAGTCGAGGCCAAGAGGATTTTCAAGAGGGGTTAAAATGATCCAAAAATTCCAAATGACAACTCTATTGAATCTATTGTGTGTTGCAAACCTTGGATATTCAACCTGATAATAAGTGTTTTAACAATTGGCAGCCCTAAAGTTTACAAAGCATGTATGTATTGCACTGTGAGTTTTCATATTTATGGTAATAAAGCCATTTTTACATCCGTTTTTGTTTTTATGCAGTATGTGTTGTGAATGAAATTGTCGAATGAAATTATTTCAACTGGAAGGTACATTTTTCAGAAGTAAAAAAATAAACACAAAGAAGCAGGTTGCATCAGTGATTGAACATTTGAGGTTTATTAAACAAAGAATAAAAATAACTGCATAGACATCTCCAAAAATATATAGCGGATATCATTTTACATTATTTGTTTACTCTGAATCATGAAAAAAAATTGCATGAAGGCACTCCACACACAACCTCTAGGGAGCATGTACAAAGGTCCATTTGCATTGAAATTAAAGTCGAGGACACACTCTTTGTCTGTTTCTTTTAGATGTATATATACTGTATTAGCTGTCACAATATTCAGTCGATATTCAAGTGGTCATTCCGGTTCACAAGCAATTACTGATTCAAGCCAAAGTGCATACTGCCCCCCTGTGGATGGCTCTTAGAAGATACTTGAACATCACAAATATGATCCATATTTGTTCAACTTCTTTGGCAATTCTCTTGCATTAGGGCTCAGTGGGTCACCAGGACCTGATGAGAAAGAAGACTGATTATACGGCATTGTGTTTACATACACATAGTTGGAGAACGGACGGATGGATGTTTTTAAACGCATAAAGTACCAGTCAAAAGTCTGAACACACCTATTCACACTTTATCTCAAAGCACATTTTCACAAACTAGTCAACCTATGGCTAAATTCAGAACAGCTCACCAGTGTTATTTTAGTATTATTTATATACTATTATAGTTTTATTGATATTAGGGATTAGCTTAGTTATCCTTTTTATTAGTTTTCTATTTAGCTTTTTTTTCAGTTTTAGTAATTTTAGTAGTTTAACTTATTGGTGACACTTTACAATAAGCTTCATTAGTTAACATGAACTAAGCATGAACAATACCTCTACAGCATTTATTAATCTTAGTTAATTTCAGCATTTATTAATGCATTATTAAAAACAAAAGTTGTGCTTGTTAGCATTAGTTAATGCACTGTGAATTAACATGAACTAACAATGAACAACTAACTAACTAACATTAACTAAGATTAATAAATACTGTACTGTTCATTGTTTGTTCATGTTAGTTAATACATGAACTAATGGAACCTTATTGCAAAGTGTTACCAACTTATTTTATTTCATGTTTTTCATCTAATGTTTATATTTGATTTCAGCTTTATTTCAATGAATGAATATTATTTTTAATAGATTTAGTTAACAATAACACTGCAGCACACTAGCATATATTCTACCATATGTTTACACGGCAGAAATACGCTGTTCCCAATTCAGTCAGTGTCTTGGTTGTTTGTTCCTAAATGAAATCACTCAAGGAATTTTATAACACAGTAGTGCTCACTGTGTTTGCTTACTGTTAACAGTAGGGATGCACCGATATGAAAAATTTGCCCGATACCGATATGGTGGCCGATATATCGTGCATCCCTAGTTAACAGTTTGCATTTTCCTTGACAAACATATATTTAGGACAAACAAACTCTACCATTAATCCAGCTAACTATGGCAAGAAATTCACCTTTCAGTATTTTTATGATGCTCTCACCACTAGCCTGTCTCCTTTCACGTCCTTTATCAAAATAATAGTGCATGGCATGCAGCATCTGTCTTGTAACAATCTTCGTTTGCTGGGCTCAGCTAAACGCACGCCTGCCTGAAGCTTACTTGCTTCACCACATGATCCTTTATGGTCTTTCTCAGCGCAATTCTCCGCTGTGTGTTATTTAGATGAAAAATGGCTGATAGATGCACTGCACTGTGTTGGCTCTGCTCTATTCGAATGAAATGTTACATTGTAACAATGTATATGAAACAGCAACAGGAAGTGTAGAACAGTGAAGTTACAAATGATCCTTCTCATTTATCAGACTAGTGTGTTGCGTGTGTAAAACATTTGATTAATGAGTCCGGTTGTCAGGCTCAGATAAAAAGACTCCAGACTTCAGATAAAAAGATCTTTCAGATCAAGAGAAACTTACATTGTCCACATTTCTGTCTGACACTCTAGAATCTAGATAGAGATTTTAAACATTGTACTGCAGTAAAGTGGACGACTGATATTTATCTCAGCCGTTATGATCTATGACTTTACAAAATAAGGATTGGTTAACGTTAATGCATCATTAACTAACTCTGAACAACTGTTTTACTGCATTCAGTAATTCAGGTTCCAATAATAATCAGTCATTGCTCATCCATAAACTGATTATTAATAATAAGATTCATGTTCATTTTATACAGTAACGCTTTAGTTTAGGAAGCAATTCTCATTATTAACTAGTAGCTTAGTAGCTTACTAGCATGCATATTATTGTCTGTTTATCAGTACTTATAAAGCACATATTAATGCCTTATTATTCTGCATGAGCATATTCTAGATCCCTTAATCCTAAACCGCATACCTAAATTTAACAACTAGCTTACTAACTATTAATAAGCAGCACATTAGGAGTTTATTCAGGCAAAAGTCAGTTAATATTTAGTGAGAACTGGACTGTTTATACAACTTTAGCTCTTTCTTATGTGTAAATTAATATGAATCTAAATTAATTCATTTTCTAAATGTGTTCATTGCTAGTTTGTGTTATTTAATGCAATAATGGTAACACTTTATTTTAAGGTGTCCTTGTTACACGTTACATCTACTTACTATTATAATAACAATTAATTATGCATAACTGCATGCAAGAAACCCTAATCCTAAGCCTAGCCATATAGTAAGTACATGTATTTAATTAATAATACTCAGTACTTAAATGTATAATTACATTGTAACAAGCACACCTTAAAATAAAGTGTATCCGCAATAACTAATAAATGTTACAAAAATAGTGCTTTTTAAACTCCTGGATTTGGACTGACAGAAAAAAACAATATCTGAAGGTTTAGTGAGAACTTACCATAACTTTCACAAATATCCATGTTCATCCAGCCCTTTTGAAGCGACAGGGTGCCATTTAGCAGTGGGCTTACTGTTGCTATTGCCTGGGAAAAAATCATTTAGTTTAGTTAAGCTACTAACGACAGTTAACGAGTTATTAAATACATGCACAACTGTTCAAAAGTTTGAGATCAGTAAGACAAGTAAGGATGGGATGTATCAAAGTGAACTAAAGTGACATTAAAGACATCTCCAATGTTACAAAATGAACACATTTCAAATAAATGCCGTTCTTTTGAACTTTCTAATCAAAGAAAAATTTAAATTATTTCAGATTCCACAAAAATATTGTGCAGCACAGCTGATAATAATCAGAAATGTCGCTATTGCCTGGGAAAAAATCATTTAGTTTAGTTAAGCTACTAACGACAGTTAACGAGTTATTAAATACATGCACAACTGTTCAAAAGTTTGAGATCAGTAAGACAAGTAAGGATGGGATGTATCAAAGTGAACTAAAGTGACATTAAAGACATCTCCAATGTTACAAAATGAACACATTTCAAATAAATGCCGTTCTTTTGAACTTTCTAATCAAAGAAAAATTAAAATTATTTCAGATTCCACAAAAATATTGTGCAGCACAGCTGATAATAATCAGAAATGTCTCTTGAGCAGCAAATCGGCATATTAGACTGATTTCTGAAGATCATGTGACACTGAAGACTGGAGTAATGATGCTGAAAATACAGCTGCACATCACAGAAATACATTACAGTTTAACAGAGATTCACATAGAAAACAGCTATTTTAAATAGCAATAATATTTCAGAATATTGCCGTTTTTACTGTATTTTGGATCAAATAAACGCAGCCTCAGTGAGCAGAAGAGACCTCTTTCAAAAACTTTTTCACAGTATTACTGTATTTTTGATGAAATCAATTTGAAGAGACTTTTCTTACTGACCCAAACTTTTGAACACGATAGCCTCTCAATGACTGAATGAGGAGATCAGCGGAGCTTTAACACACCAGAGTCGGGCTTATTTTTGGCACGCTCAGATTGTCCCGTGTCTCTCCCGTCCTTCACAGCTCCTCTGGGCTCAGGCATGGAGAGGACTAGCGGCCTCTGGTGGTGATACTTTAGTCTGTAGGTGTCTGTCATACAATTATCCACCGAGAAATAAGTCGTCAGTGCTACTCCAGATGCTGAAGCCGATGGCTTATCCCAACCACAAGACACCTGCTCCCCTCTCTCCTGGTCCGAACCCGATTTTGAGCTCGCGTCTGATGAGCTCGGGCACATGTCGTTGATTTCCATTCGCCTGGTGGCATGACGGAAGGGTGGCGTCTTTATCTCGATGGGTCGCTGAGCATGTTTGGAGTGAGTTTGCATGGATGGAGCTGTGGCTGGCTCCTCTCTCGGCTGCGGAGGAGCTGGAGACTCGTGCGGAGCGGCTTCACTGATGCTGGAACGATACGCACTGTCCGCCTGCTCTGAAAGAGGGTTCGTGAGTTCATCAGAACTGTTACACTCTGAACTGTTGATCTTGTCCAGGCGGCGCAGGAGAGGGCTTTCTGGGCTGTGGTGCCATCGCATGGAAACTTCTTGCTGCTCTGCTTGAAGTTCACCGGCTGATGGGTCTTTCTCTGCGTTGCTCCCTTTCCTCGCACCACAGGAGGAGTATCTCAGCTTCCTTCTGTGAAGCATGAACACATATGTGACCCTGGAGCACAAAACCAGTCATAAGGGTAAATTTTTTGAAATGTAAAGACAAAGCCTGTGAATACCTTGAACTTGGGCTGCCCTTCATGAGATGTTCCGAGTTATTTCCCTGAATTTTAACCAAATGCTTACCTGAGGGAACAAAATGTGCAATCATTTATTTTTTGAAACATGAAACAGACAATCAAGCCTCAAAGGCGAATTTTTGCATCTCTGACAAGGATGTGTAGCAACTGCCAAACTCGCCCTACACACTCACTAGGACGCATCCTACTCACTTATTTATAGACAGACTTTTCATCTCTTTCCTGCTGAGCTCCATGTGAGGATAAAGCCGCAGGATACAACATGTGCTCCAAGTCTAAGCTTATGGAATGCATTTTACACTTAATGATGTTTTTTGTGTTTTTTACTTTCACAGTGCTCCTGTAAGTCTCTCTCTTTACCGAATGTGTGCTGTGCTACTGCCTTCTGGTGCTTTTCCCTTCACTAAGAAGGGGCTTCTGGGACACAGACGTGGTTCGGAAATACATGCAGATTTGAAAGACCGAGATATCAAGGAGTGTGTGCAATTTAAGCTTCATAAAGCATTCGTTTTTCTCTCTTATCTTTGTGTTCCGACGTAATACAGCAGTGTTTAGTGGGGCAAAGTGTTTTACATTTTAAGCTGCTTCTGTCTCTTCTCGCAGCGCGGGAGGAGGAGAGAGAGGGATTTTCTCAGGCTTTGGCATGCTACTACCATGGAATTACAGAGAATTACAGTTGTGTAAAATCTCAAAGTATACAAAAACATGACAAAACTGTAGATGAGTCAGGCTTTTGGAACGACTCCAAACGCCTGTCTCTCTTTTGGGCTTTGATGGAGCTTGGTTTCATATGTAGCTGAAACTAAAAGATCGTTTTGAGCACATGCTACGCGATGGGATGCCAAATGTGACCTGAAATGCGAATGGGATATGCATTTCGATAAAAGATGATATGTCCTCTACAGAATGAGCATTTTGTGACATTTTGCGATTCGTGAAATGGAACGTACAAATGTATTTTGTGACATTTTGTTCACGAAAGGTGTTTTTCATTTAATAATTTTGTGCACAAAATGAAGCGCTGATCTTAGTTGCTACTGTCAAATGCATTAAGGTATAACTGAATTTGTTATGAAATTTGTGGGATTTTGTGTCACGTAATTCACTCAGTCCATGGAATTAGTTACTAATTACTCAATTACAAAGCACAGAAAAAGAAAATGTGCTTTTTGGGCTTTTCCCCACTTTTTACATGTACATGGACTACCGGATAGGCAGAGACTACGACATAACCGTTGGTTGTAAAATGATAAAAAAGCAAATTAACTAATCTGAAAAATATTATACTTTGGACCAACTTTTAAAAAAAAACAAAAAAATAACACACTTGCTTTGCTAAAACTTTAAGCCAGATGTATTAGTTTTTCTCAAATTATATTTACAGTTTGGTCAAACATTACATTTTGATTTGATATTAAGCAAACATATTTCTTTTCCCAAAGACAAAAGCATTCATACAAAGTAAAAATATAATTTATTTATAAAGGCCATATGACATCCATATTTTGGATGTCATCCCCAGGTATAAAACGGGGGCATGAGCACACATCTCCTATACTTATTCATGATTAATAGTTCAAACTCTTGCTCTAAATTTAGAAATGATAGACACTTTAAACAAATGATACAGACATGCAGCTTCTGAAAGCAAAGTAGTTGGTGATGTTATGTTGGTGATGTCAATGCAACGATGCAGCGTCGAAACCATGATTTTGACTATACATGGGCAAACAAGAGATGATGCCACGGTGTATGATCAATACTCACTGTGGTACAGTGGAGAACGCACTGCCTCCGTTTTGGCATCACCTTGATTACTATGGCCTTGATCCCTGAGGAAATACATCACTGAATCAAGACCAAGGAATCCAAGTTACACACTTATCACGATGTAATTTCTCCTACCTGAGGTGCTGTGCATCTTGACGGAGTCTGAGCTCTTTGCCCGTGAAGTTCTCCACACCTGGAGAGTCAGGATTGGTGGAACCATTGCTCAACCTATCGCTGCTCTCGTATCCTGATTCTGTCCTCTGGATCGTCCAGTTATCGCTCCGCTGTGCTACATGCGCTCCATCTTTAGGCCTCGTCACTATCGTCTGTCGCTGAGACTCCTGGGAGCTTTGACTTTCAGTCTCCAAACGCAAGTCATCTTCGTAAATAGTCATCAGACCTTTTTGTTTGTCCTTCATCAGTCCTCTCTCATGGCCAAAGCGATGGACACATCGAGGGCTCCCGAGCTGCTGCTGCTGACGGTGTTCCAGTTCGCTCAGCACGCTGTCTACATTCAGGACCTCTCGCACTGGTCTCCATGACGGCTTGGCCTTGCCACGCTCAGATGAAGATTCAACATGAGGACTGGCGCCAGTGGCCGCTGCCTGGTTAGAGCGGGACTCCTGCGGTGGAGCGCGAGGATGGGCTGAAGAAGGCTCGGCTCGAGAGACTCGTGAGGGGAGAGTTCTGTGTCTCTGGTCCGAATGAAACCTCGGGCCATTCTCAGGGGGAGAAGATGATCGAGGATATGTCATATCTAAAAAACAACAATAATAATAATAAAAATAATAATGAAAAAAAACATTATTTTAATTACTAAGTAATTAGTAAGTCTAAAATGTATTTGGAAAACTAAGCCAAAATGTATAAATGTCTTAACATAATATGCAAAAAAGAAAAAAAGTGTGTGTAAAATTTTAAAACTGTTGATATATTGTTCAAAATGAAGATACTTTCTGGCTGTCATATTTTGTGACACTTGAGAGGATCTGGCTATATAGTCAGCTTGATTTAACAGGTTTAACACCTTGATTTAATTTTTACAGTGGCATAAAAATGTATTTGGAAAACAAAGCCAAAATGTATAAATGTCGTCAATAACAGATTATAATGTAAAAAAAAAAAAGCATCTGATAAAAAGGGCTATGTGCCAAAACAATTGATATATTGTTCAAAATTAAGACAAGTATATAGACACTCTTTGGTTGTCATATTGTTTGACAATTGAGGGAATCAGACTTATATGTGTGTGTATATATATATATATATATTAGTGCTGTCAACACAATTAATCGCGATTAATCGCATGCAAAATATAAATTTTTGTTTACACAATTTGTGTGTGTACTGTGTATATGTATGATGTATATATAAATACACACGTATGCATGTATATATTTAAGAAACATTTATAACTGAATTTGTTATGAAATTTGTGGGATTTTGTGTCACGTAATTCACTCAGTCCATGGAATTAGTTACTAATTACTCAATTACAAAGCACAGAAAAAGAAAATGTGCTTTTTGGGCTTTTCCCCACTTTTTACATGTACATGGACTACCGGATAGGCAGAGACTACGACATAACCGTTGGTTGTAAAATGATAAAAAAGCAAATTAACTAATCTGAAAAATATTATACTTTGGACCAACTTTTTAAAAAAAACAAAAAAATAACACACTTGCTTTGCTAAAACTTTAAGCCAGATGTATTAGTTTTTCTCAAATTATATTTACAGTTTGGTCAACCATTACATTTTGATTTGATATTAAGCAAACATATTTCTTTTCCCAAAGACAAAAGCATTCATACAAAGTAAAAATATAATTTATTTATAAAGGCCATATGACATCCATATTTTGGATGTCATCCCCAGGTATAAAACGGGGGCATGAGCACACATCTCCTATACTTATTCATGATTAATAGTTCAAACTCTTGCTCTAAATTTAGAAATGATAGACACTTTAAACAAATGATACAGACATGCAGCTTCTGAAAGCAAAGTAGTTGGTGATGTTATGTTGGTGACGTCAATGCAACGATGCAGCGTCGAAACCATGATTTTGACTATACATGGGCAAACAAGAGATGATGCCACGGTGTATGATCAATACTCACTGTGGTACAGTGGAGAACGCACTGCCTCCGTTTTGGCATCACCTTGATTACTATGGCCTTGATCCCTGAGGAAATACATCACTGAATCAAGACCAAGGAATCCAAGTTACACACTTATCACGATGTAATTTCTCCTACCTGAGGTGCTGTGCATCTTGACGGAGTCTGAGCTCTTTGCCCGTGAAGTTCTCCACACCTGGAGAGTCAGGATTGGTGGAACCATTGCTCAACCTATCGCTGCTCTCGTATCCTGATTCTGTCCTCTGGATCGTCCAGTTATCGCTCCGCTGTGCTACATGCGCTCCATCTTTAGGCCTCGTCACTATCGTCTGTCGCTGAGACTCCTGGGAGCTTTGACTTTCAGTCTCCAAACGCAAGTCATCTTCGTAAATAGTCATCAGACCTTTTTGTTTGTCCTTCATCAGTCCTCTCTCATGGCCAAAGCGATGGACACATCGAGGGCTCCCGAGCTGCTGCTGCTGACGGTGTTCCAGTTCGCTCAGCACGCTGTCTACATTCAGGACCTCTCGCACTGGTCTCCATGACGGCTTGGCCTTGCCACGCTCAGATGAAGATTCAACATGAGGACTGGCGCCAGTGGCCGCTGCCTGGTCAGAGCGGGACTCCTGCGGTGGAGTGCGAGGATGGGCTGAAGAAGGCTCGGCTCGAGAGACTCGTGAGGGGAGAGTTCTGTGTCTCTGGTCCGAATGAAACCTCGGGCCATTCTCAGGGGGAGAAGATGATCGAGGATATGTCATATCTAAAAAACAACAATAATAATAATAAAAATAATAATGAAAAAAAACATTATTTTAATTACTAAGTAATTAGTAAGTCTAAAATGTATTTGGAAAACTAAGCCAAAATGTATAAATGTCTTAACATAATATGCAAAAAAGAAAAAAAGTGTGTGTAAAATTTTAAAACTGTTGATATATTGTTCAAAATGAAGATACTTTCTGGCTGTCATATTTTGTGACACTTGAGAGGATCTGGCTATATAGTCAGCTTGATTTAACAGGTTTAACACCTTGATTTAATTTTTACAGTGGCATAAAAATGTATTTGGAAAACAAAGCCAAAATGTATAAATGTCGTCAATAACAGATTATAATGTAAAAAAAAAAAAGCATCTGATAAAAAGGGCTATGTGCCAAAACAATTGATATATTGTTCAAAATTAAGACAAGTATATAGACACTCTTTGGTTGTCATATTGTTTGACAATTGAGGGAATCAGACTTATATGTGTGTATATATAAATATATATATATATATATATTAGTGCTGTCAAACAATTAATCGCGATTAATCGCATGCAAAATAAAAGTTTTTGTTTACACAATTTGTGTGTGTACTGTGTATATGTATGATGTATATATAAATACACACATATGCATGTATATATTTAAGAAACATTTTTTGTTTATATATAAAATATTAACATTTATATATAATTAAAAAAAATATATATATATACACGCATGCAAATATTTTTAAAATATGTACATGTATGTTTGTGCATTTATATATACACAGTACACACACAAATTATGTAAACAAAAACTTTTATCTTGGATGCAATTAATCGTGATTAATCGTTTGTCAGCACTATTATTATATATACTGTATATACACATATATCAATCACCAGCTAACCAGCTAATGTTTCTTAGTAACCGATTAAAATGGCTCAAAAAAAGTTATTTCTGGAAACAAATTTGTTTTGCACGTTTGCATATGTGATATTTTGTTATCTAAAGTAAATCCTGACATTTTTAAATGTCCAAATGCTTTTTGGGAACACAGTAGATCCAAACAATTGATTCAAGTTGTTTCTAATTATTTAAATGCACATTAATAATGTTAGATAATAATATAGTAACATCATGCACTAATTAAGTCAACATTAGTTAAAGCACGAACTGAAATTAACTAGCTATGAGCAAAACATTTGCTACAGTATTTATTCATATTTAATGTTAATGTTATACTGTATGGAAACAGTAGTTACTAGAAACTGTACATTGTTAGCACATTTATGTGTTAGCTCAGGTCCATTACATAATATGAACATATACAACTAAAAATGTATTAGTAAATGTTGAAATTAACATTAAATAAGATTAACTGTTAATTCCGAATAGCAAATGTAGTTAACAAATTGAACCTTACTGTGAAGTGAACCTAGTGAAACCTAGTGAGACTCATAATGTTATGCTGATTTTAAGCCTCTTTGAACAGATACATGCTATTATTCATATAAATTCTCATTTGAAACCTCATTTCAGAGACATGAAGTAGCAAGAAAAGGACAGGACTACTGTGCAGTAGCAAAATAAAAGGCCTGTGCATGATGTCTCATGATTAATGAGTGTAAATGTAAGTGTAAATATTTTATAAGCACATTAGTAAAAAACTATAATTATTGTATGACACGTATTCTGCATGAATCATCATTAGGACTGTATTATTTATATTATAGAGAAAAATATAATAGACACTACAAAGGCTACTGATAACAAGATGGATTTATTTTAAATTCAATAACTCAAATGTTTCATTATTAATATGTAGCTTTCATGAACGAACCTTTGTGTTGGAGAGAGTCTGCTCTTCGGTAGCTTCTTTCACTCTCTCTCCTCTGTCCTACTCCTCGGTGAGAAAAATCTCTGGAAGACTCTCTGGGACTTTCTGGAAGCACTTTAACTGGGACATTGAAAAGGGAGAAATTATATCAATATCTTTCTAATGCAATTTCTTCAAACGTGCATGCTAAATAGACCAATCACAACAGACCGAGCCATCTGACCAATCAGAGCAGAGCAGGCTCACGGAAAGGAGGGGTTTAGAGAGACTGAGCCTCTGACTGAAATCACTCCCTTTCCCTTAAAGGGATAGTTCACCTAAAAATGAAAATGTGATGTTTATCTGCTTACCCCCAGGGCATCCAAGATGTAGGTGACTTTGTTTCTTCAGTAGAACACAAATTAAGATTTTTAACTCAAACCGTTGCAGTCTGTCCGTCATATAATGTAAGTGGATTGGAATCACGGCTTTGAGAGTCAAAAAAACATACACAAACAAAACCAAATTAAACCCTGCGGCTCGTGGGGATACATTGATGTGTAAAGACACGAAACGATCGGTCTGTGCAAGAAACTGAACAGTATTTACATTGTTTTTTACCTCTGATGCACTGCAATGTCTGAACTGTCCTGAGCGCGTCCTCGACAGCTGGTGCGTGACGTGTCTTCTCCTTCTTCTTGCTTTTTACGGCAGATTGCACACTTATAAGTGCATTACTGCCACCTATCTCTCAAATGGACCATTGAAAGATGTAGGTGACTTTGTTTCTTCAGTAGAACACAAATTAAGATTTTTAACTCAAACCGTTGCAGTCTGTCCGTCATATAATGTAAGTGGATTGGAATCACGGCTTTGAGAGTCAAAAAAACATACACAAACAAAACCAAATTAAACCCTGCGGCTCGTGGTGATACATTGATGTGTAAAGACACGAAACGATCGGTCTGTGCAAGAAACTGAACAGTATTTACATTGTTTTTTACCTCTGATGCACTGCAATGTCTGAACTGTCCTGAGCGCGTCCTCGACAGCTGGCGCGTGACGCGTCTTCTCCTTCTTCTTGCTTTTTACGGCGGATTGCACACTTATAAATGCATTACTGCCACCTATCTCTCAAATGGACCATTGACACTCTATCTACAATCTCAATTAGGAGTGTCAATGGTCAATGGTTTCTTGCACAGACCGATCGTTTCGTGTCTTTACACATCGATGTATCGTCACGAGCCGCAGGGTTTAATTTGGTAATGTTTTTTTTGACTCTCAAAGCCGTGATTCCTATTCACTTCCATTATATGACTGACAGACTGCAACGCTTTGAGTTACAAATCCTCGTTTGTGTTCAACTGAAGAAACAAAGTCACCTACATCTTGGATGCCCTGCGGGTAAGCAGATCAACATCACATTTTCATTTTTGGGTGAACTATCCCTTTAAATAAGGCACTGTTTGATGGGACAGCCATTTTTAGTGGTGTCCGAAACCTTAGTGGACATTATCAAGTGCACTCGTGTAATCCCACAATGCACAGAAATACTGAGTGTACAACTGATGTATGCTCAACGGCTAGAGAATACCCATAATGCACCGAAAATTGCATAATAGGGGCACTTTAATTAACCATTTCATGGAAGCATAAAATATTGTGTGGACATGACCAACTAATCATGATAACTTACACCGATTGGTTGAAGACTGCATTGATTTGTGGGATGCCAGATTTGTTCGATGGGAACCAGCACTTGCATCTCTGATACTGTCCAGTTTCTTAGAGCCTGACAGATGAGCGTCTGCCAAAGACAGAGACACACAGGGGTGAACCTACATTCAGTTAGACTTTATATATTCTAGCGTTAATATTTAGTGTCTATATGCCAATAGTTTGCAGTGTTGCAGACTTGACTTGACTTGTTAACTAAAATGTTAAAACTACTCAAATAACTAACTAATAAATACATTTTTGGTCAATAAAATAAAGCTGAAATTAAATAAAATATAAATATCAGATAAAAAAAATTAAACTTGAAAATAAAAAATTAAAATTAAAATTCAAACAGATCTTTTCCATAAAATGAACACCACAAAGGGCAAAAAAGACTTAAAGACTAAAAAAAGTTATACTATGGAAGCCCGTTTTCACCACTGAATAAAAAAAGTCATTTGAAAAAGTACAGAAATACTGAGTGTACAACTGATGTATGCTCAACGGCTAGAGAATACCCATAATGCACCGAAAATTGCATAATAGGGGCACTTTAATTAACCATTTCATGGAAGCATAAAATATTGTGTGGACATGACCAACTAATCATGATAACTTACACCGATTGGTTGAAGACTGCATTGATTTGTGGGATGCCAGATTTGTTCGATGGGAACCAGCACTCGCATCTCTGATACTGTCCAGTTTCTTAGAGCCTGACAGATGAGCGTCTGCCAAAGACAGAGACACACAGGGGTGAACCTACATTCAGTTAGACTTTATATATTCTAGCGTTAATATTTAGTGTCTATATGCCAATAGTTTGCAGTGTTGCAGACTTGACTTGACTTGTTAACTAAAATGTTAAAACTACTCAAATAACTAACTAATAAATACATTTTTGGTCAATAAAATAAAGCTGAAATTAAATAAAATATAAATATCAGATAAAAAAAATTAAACTTGAAAATAAAAAATTAAAATTAAAATTCAAACAGATCTTTTCCATAAAATGAACACCACAAAGGGCAAAAAAGACTTAAAGACTAAAAAAAGTTATACTATGGAAGCCCGTTTTCACCACTGAATAAAAAAAGTCATTTGAAAAAGTTTTACGAGAATTGCGATATAAATATTGTTGCAGATGACTTTTTTCTTAGAATTGAGAGTGTATATCTTTCAATTCTGAGTTTATTTCTTGCAAATGTGAGTTTTTATTCTGCAATTCTGAGAATAAAAGCCAGAATTGTAGATAAAGTGTCACAATTACCTTTTTTTATTTTTTATTCAGTGGTGTAAAACGGGCTTCTACACACTATACTGTAAAACACACACACACACACATATATATATATATATACTTGTATGAGAAACAGATCAAAATTCAAAAATGACAAAAAGAGCGGTGAGAACATTCTGGTAAACTTATCCTTTTGTGCTTAGGGTTGCAAAGGGGTGGAACATTTCCGGAAACTTTCCAAAAATCCCTGGAATATTAAAAAAAAAATCCTGGAAAGTTTCCAAAATTTCTGGAATATTTCCGAAATTTACTGGAAATCATCCAACTTTTTTGCAACCGTATTTGTGCTCCACAGAAGAAAGTCAGATAAGAAATAAAAAACACGAGTTTGAAATGAAACAATGATGTCTGGACTGTTGACTGGTGAAATCTTGCAAGTAATGCTCTACATTTGAATAGTATCTATGCATACTGTTGCAGACCGGCCTATCTGAATGCATTTTTCAGAGAAAGACTAAATTGATTCATCCATTGCACACTGAGCTAAGTAATCAAATAAGCCAATGCAATCTGTAACTTAACAAACAGGACAAACTTGCTTATTATGTGCTTATATAGGACACGCGGTGAGCCGTCCCAGATGCTTGAAGAGGGGAAAAATAAGCCCATGGATTACTGCATTCCCTACAGAACAAGAGCAAAGTGGATCTGCCACTGTACACGCAGAAATACTGTATGATGAATCAAACAGATAATACAGTTCAACTAAAACCATCAAACAAAACAATAGAAAATGCATTGGATTTAAACTGGCATCAATCATATGATCAAACTTGAAAATGACTCGACCTGACTGCAAAACAATGCTGAAAAAAGACTGCAGACTAAAAACGCAGTTTATCTATTACAGCAGATGCATTTTATCCTTAATTACAAAACTAATATTCAAATGTGAAATATGACCTTGAGAACATGATAATAAATGATAATAAAATTAATACTTTCTTCTTCTTATTATTATTATTTGTAATGTAATGTATGGCTTTTATCTCTGCCAGTTTTACCAAAGCTTTACATGTGCAGGTCACTGACACATAAAAAATATTTTCAACCAGTAACATTATATGTGACCCTGCAGCACAAAAGCAGTGTCAAGTCGCTGGGGGATATTTGTAGCAATAGCCAACAATACATTGTATGGGTCAAAATTATACATTTCTCTTTTATGCCAAAAATCATTAGGATATTAAGATCATGTTCCATGAAGACATTTTGTAAGTTTCCTACCATAAATATATCAAAACTTAATGTTTGATTAGTAATATGCATTGCTAAGAACTTAATTTGGACAACTTTAAAGATGATTTTCTCAATATTTAGATTTCTTTGCACCCTCAGATTCCAGATTTTCAAATATTGTCCGATCCTAACAAACCATACATCAATGGAAAGATTATTTATTCAGCTTTCAGATGATGCATACATCTCAATTTCGAAAAATTAACCCTTATGACTGCTTTTGTGCTCCAGGGTCACATTTTTCAAATTAAAAATAAGAGTGTTGTTACTGTTAAACAATGCAGGGTAGTAACTGATCACATGTATTCTGGATTACAATAGCAATAAATTGCATTAAATTATTAGCAATATATTATTCATAATTTATTGATTCCTAAAATAGCCTACCGCTTATATAGAAAATAAAGACCAGTCACTAATCAGATGGCTACACAGAATTTGACCACTGGATTTACAAAAATCCTTTTATTTTTAATAAGAAGTGTTTCAACATTGTATCAATACTGATGAACATTAATTTTTATTCTTTATTTTTTTTTTTTTTATAACAATTATTTTATTATTTAACCATGTGTTACTTTGTCTTTGGAAGGCTTTTATCTTTCAAACACATTAAAATGGACAAATTCACATGATTTCTTATTTACATGCAATGCAGGGATTCCCAAACTTTTTGTTTGTCAGCCGAACCTCTTTCACATAATATATTTACTTGATATTTTTCAAGATTATCCTATTTAAATAAATATGATAAATGAGTTAGATTAAAAGTAGTCTGATTATATTACCTAAAATGTGTAATGTAATGATTACGTTTTTTTAACATCTTGATTTGGTTTTTGGGGTGCACTACAATAGGTTTTCATGCTTGATTGTTGTTATTTTTGCAGCAGCGGTCTCGAACGCTCTGTTTAGTTCCTGTTTCGATGAAGCCCCTCCTCCTGAAACACAAACTGTGCTCTGATTGGTTAGCTGGCCCAGTGCGCTGTGATTGTTGTGTTCCGGAAAGGACACGCTCTTCTTCTTCTTCTTCTTCTTCTGTAGCGCAGCTCAACCAGACCACACCCGCGGGCGGAGATTATTTAAATGAGTGACGTTGTGACTTCACAACATGCAGAAGAAGCGTGCTGTAGTCCGAACGAGCCGTTTGCTGTCGTTCTTGAAAAGTGTTTTCTGTTAAAGAGAATATCTGCCTTTGGAGTGGACTTTGGACTCAAACAGCAACATTACACACCAACTAAAGCTGAAATAGTGCAAAAAGCATAACAGGACCAGTTTAAATATTGAAAAAGATTACTCACAGCCAAAAACACTATGTGCATTCATAAGGTGTGTTTTCAAGTATTAGCGGAATAAAAACAGCAATTAAATTTGAATAATTAAAACCAGTGGACTACATTGTGGTCCATCTCCTCTGTTCATACACTGTTAAACAAGATGGGCAGCTTTACCTGTCCCTTTCCCATCGAGGGGGGTGTTATAACGGGACCACATGGTGGTCTGTCTGGGGGCGTCTTCACTGGACACTGCGGTGCCATCCGGATTGGCATAGAACAAGAGGAGCGGCTGGAAGTGACCCCGGATACATTTAGATGCCACATCTTTCCACTTGGAGCCAATCTAGATACAAGATAGACACAGAAATATGTCAGTGAACACAGTTCAAACATCTGAGAGCATATGATCATATTGCTTCAGCAAACTTAATTTTTGATTAGTAATATGCATTGCTAAGAACTTCATTTGGACAACTTTAAAAGCGACTTTCTCAATATTTCGATTTTTTTGCGCCCTCAGATTCAAAATGTTCAAATATTGTCCTATCCTAATAAACCATACATCAATGAAAAAGCTTATTTATTCAGCTTTCAGCTGATGTATAAATCTCAATTTTGAAAAATTGACCCTTATGACTGGTTTTGTGCTCCAGGGTCACATATATGTGTGTGAGTGTGTGTGTGTGTGTGTGTGTGTGTGAGTGAGTGAGTGTG
>NW_015505428.1:588647-620645 GCF_001515645.1 Sinocyclocheilus grahami | reverse complement strand
GTGTGTGTGTGTGAGTGTGTGTGTGTGTGTGTGTGTGTGTGTGTGTGTGTGTGTGTGTGTGTGTGTTTGTTTGTTAAATACCTCTTTCACGGTTGCATCATCAAAAAAGATCCATTTGGAAGACTTGCTGTGAAAAGCGAATGCTAGGTAATGTCGACTAGAGTAACAGATCATTCCCACCAGGTGGAGATCTCTCTTCTTGGCGTTTTCATCAGTGACTCTATAAAACAGCTGAAGAGAGAACAGAGAGAACAGTCAAACTGACATTGAAAACTAGGAAAATTAGATATTTTGAAGCACTGTGCATCACAATGTGACACATTTAGTCTACAGCAATGTATTCATCCCATCTGCAGCCTGCGATGTCTAAACATCAGAATAAAAGGGTGAACTGCCTTTAGCTCGAGCTGATGTACAGGATGGTTTTGTCATAGTGTGCCAAGGTTCATGATGTCTCCTCTGGTTTAGTCACCTAGATCCAAGAGCTCAACTTTATATTTTTTAATAGGCTATATCTTACACCGATGCGTATTGAGAAGATGTTTATCAATGCTACAGGCCTGTGTTTCAAGTGTAAAAAAGATAAAGGTACATTAATTGATTGTTTTTGGTACTGTGACAAAATATTGCCATATTGGAAAATACATAGCGTAATGAAAGGCCTTATTAAACTAAACTTTGATATGACCCCAGCTTTGTATTTATTGAATCTTAATGTGAACAGTGTGTTTAAAAAAGACGCTATACAGTTATTTATTGTCCTGGTATGTTTGGTTAAATATGCATTTTGTTACTTTTAAAATGTGGACATCACAGATTGATACATGAAAAGCTCACCTATGATAAACATAAAAAATCTGACAAATTCTGGCCGATATGGTCTCCACTTTGGGAATATATAAAAAAGCTTTCTTGACGTACATAGGTCTGTTTTAACTTCCTTTAATTTTCTTTTATCTCTTATTTAAAGATCACTAAGGGTGTGACATTTTTTATTATTTGTTGTCATGTTTACATGTATATATATGTCCCTTTTTTCCTCTCTCATTCATTTTTTACTTATCTTTTAGGTTTTGTACATTCTGTAACATGAATATATGTTGTGATACTGTTAATGTTAATTTGATACTATGGGAAAACAATAAAAAAAACATGCTGCATCACAAACTTGTTGAGTATGTTATTTTATCGCCGATACACTATAGTGGTTTTTGTTTATATTTTTTATTATATTTTATTTTTATATTTTCTGTTCTCATTTAAATTTAAGTTAACGTTTTAGTGATTTTGTAGTGTGTTTATCTTTTTCTTTTCTTTTTTGTATGAATAGTTGTAGTTGTAGTCATTTAAGTACTTGATGAAATATATTTTTAATGGTTTTAGATTTAGTTATGATAATAATGCTGCTGTGGAGATCATGTCAGCAAAGGGGGATATAAATACCAATAATTAATATTCTAATTACCAACTCCACATTTATATATATATATTTTAAGTTCAATTTAATCACAAACATTTTAGATTCATGATATAATTTGCATTTAAACATTTGTAAACAAATTAGAAAAATTCTAAACGGAAGATTATGAGACTTTTGGACATCGCTCCAGACACTATATATACAAAAAAACACAAAATCTTCAGGTAAAAATGCGTAATAATAGACATTTAGTTTTGGACTTGTATATCCGCCAGTCTCCCTACATGTTAGTAAATCAATGTTTTAATTTAAACATGACAAACAGTTGTATAATTACCCAACACCATCATATTGAATAGACACTGAATAATAAACACTGATAATGAATGAAGACAGCTATAATAGTGTGGAGAGATTTGACCTCACCCCCGAGAGATTGAGGTTTGGACCCAGAGAGCGGATGACATCTTCAGTGAGGTCAGACTGTTCAGCGTCCCACACGAAGCCAATGGTGACGATCTCTGGGCAGTTCATCAGCACACGGCGGATTTTTATACTCTGCCCACAGTTACTCTGCAATGCACAGATCAAATTACACTGAGCAAACGGTCAAAACAAAGCCATGCTGACGCAGTGCATAATAACAATACTGTTTGATTTGTATAGTGCCTATGAAGGCCGGAAAGAAAAGCATGAGGAGAGATGAATTATGGTAATTAAATCAAATCGAAACACTACATGATGGAAATAATGGACAGAGAAGTAGGGGCGGAGTAACTAGTGTAAGTTTTAGGGGGCAGAATTATGAAAAGATTAGTAAATTATAATGAGACACTTATATCATATGTATTAGGAAACAGTCCGTTTCATCTAAAAGGCATCTAAAAGACAATGAGAGATTTCAGATGTCAAAGTAACATACCTACACAGTCATTTTAATTGTTTTAAATCTACAATATATGCAACTAGTGAATTGTTAAAGAGTTACAAACCTCACAAATGTTACAAACCTGTGACTTTCTCTCTTCTGTGGAACAAACATATATTACTTTTTTTTAATTACTTTTTTGATTTTGTGTCCTTTTAATTAAAGCCTGAAAGTTCCAGTCCACATTCATCACAATTGCATGAAAAAAAAAGAGCGATTAGTACATTCTTCAAAATTTGTCCTTTTGTTTTTGTGAAGTATTCTAGTATACTCAGATTTAACACTCGCACTACAGTTGCTCCTTGGCAATTCATATAATGCAAGTCAGCGGCTGCACGTCTTTGAGAATAAGGAACACAAAACTAATATCCGTGGCTCCTGATGATATATTGAGGTCTTATGAAGCGAAACGCTCAGTCTGTGAAAGAAACTGATCATCATTTACTACATTATTACCTGTGATGCAGAGCCTCAGGCAAACGGTTCACTTTGTGAACGAATCATTCTTTTGAACCAGTTCTTTTTAGAGAACTAGCTGAATCAGTTCATCACATCAGACTCAATCAAAACTCACTTTCAGTCACTGCGACTGGAAATGAGCCGGAATAGCGGTGTATCTGATTCTCTGATGAATGAACTGATTCAGCGCTCCAGCTCCTGCAAACAGACACTAACTGCAAACAGTTCGACTCGGACCGAAGACCGATGAGCTGCTGATATGCATGAACCGAACACTTGGCCAAATGAACGTTTTTAGTTTCTCATTGTTTACATAAAAGGGTGAGCTGATGAAGACGAGTTTATTCACTTTATATGCTTTAGACACATAAAACATCCACGTTTCACATCATTATTGGGTGCTTTAATAATACAATTGCATATATGTGACGTCATTGCATGATAACTTTAAACGAACAGTTGAACTGAACCAGTTCATTGAATCAAACTGTCTGAAAGAACCAGTTCGTGGAAAAGAATCATATTTCCTCATTTGCCTGAGGCTCTGGATCAGAGGTAATAATGTTGTAAATGATGCTCAGTTTCTTGCACAGACTGATCGTTTCGCTTCATAAGACCTCAATATATCATCAGGAGCCACGGCTATTTAATTTTGGGTTCCTTGATATGCTTTTTTATTCTCAAAGACATGCAGCCATTAACTTGCATTTTATGAATCACCAAGGAGCACAGTTTCAGCTAAAAACCTTATATATATATATAAAAAAGAACATTATAGAGCTTTGGAACAACATGATCATGACTAAATAATGACATGATTTTCATATTTCTGTGAACTATCCCTTTAGCTCTGCTATGCAGCTTTTAATATAAAATGCAAACATTTAAGCAATAGCCATAGACTGCAGAGCTCACGAAATCTGGCTGAGACCACTGCACACAAGTGAATGTCATTTGTGACCCTGATCAAATGAGATCAGCTGACACAGTGATGTACAAACCACTTTAAATTCCCAAAGATGCATGCAACTTGAAGCACTGCCATACAACTCCAGTTTAATAAAACCATACTGGCCTGAGAAACCTTCTTTGTAAAAAGATTAGGCTTAAATCTACAGTTAAGAAGACTCTCTTGCACCATGGCTAAACAGAGAGGTGTTTTTATCTCAAATAAATTGAAATTCGAAATTAAAGTTTTCTCTCTGAGGTCAGACATACAAAACACTCGGCTGCATCATCCATGAGGCCCAGCTGGAAGCGCTGCTCATCTTTAAAGGTCTCGGCCAGAGCGTGACGCAGGGTATCTGACGGCAGTGCCCGCTCTCCACTCTGCTGGAACTGACAGAAGATGCTCTGTGGAAAGAAAGAAACAGTGAAACCTCACGTACAAACAGAAATGCAATATAGAGTTCCTTGAGAAAAATATATGTTGCAAAATGTATGATTATGAATGTCTGTGTCATGTCAACTCACAGAACTGAATAAGCCCAGACTCACTGTTTGTTTACGGCTTTATACAAAGACAACATCCTAACTATAATGGAAGTGCATAACTGACTTAAGATGTTCTTCATTGGAAGAATCTTCATTAACTGTACTATTACCTTTAGAATTTAAAGAACTAAATTAAATGTGACCCTGGAGCACAAAACCAGTCATAAGGGTCAATTTCTCTAAATTGAGATTTATGCATCATCTGAAAGCTGAATGAATAGCTTTCCATTGATGTATGGTTTGTTAGGATAGCACAATATTTGAAAATCTGGAATCTGAGGGTGCAAAAAAATCTAAATATTGAGAAAATCATCTTTAAAGTTGTTCAAATGAAGTTCTTAGCAATGCATATTACTAATCAAACATTAAGTTTTGATATATTTACGGTAGGAGATTTACTAAATATCTTCATGGAACATGATCTTTACTTAATATCCTAATGATTTTTGGCATAAAAGAGAAATGTATAATTGTGACCCATACAATGTATTGTTGGCTATTGCTACAAATATACCCCAGCGACTTAACACTGCTTTTGTGCTGCAGGGACACATATTGTTTCTTGTATCCACTATTTTGAATAATTTTTCCACAGAGCTTGACAAAGCAGTATGGAATATTTTTATCCTTAGGACACATGCTATGTTCTCTGAAATTTTGGTTGAAATTAGATCTTTAGGTCACCATGAAATCAAAACTGATAATTATTTGGACTTAAGTTTTATGGAATATTGCGGTGTTTATTATAAATGATTTGTGTGCACATTTTTTCTCTTTTTTTAATTCATGTGTCCTCATAATCTGACGTGTGTGAGGTCTAAGCAATAATCCAGCAATGTGTCACACATGAGATCACAGCAATTAATGATCCAATCAATTCCAGGTGGACAAAATCAAGCTCAGAGTCAAAATAGGGAAGAACTAGGACTTTCGTAAATTAGATTGCATGCAAACTTTAAAAATTACCATAAATTAGCGATTTACAATTTGCTTACTAGGGTTTGAGACATTTGAGCCTTCATGTGCACACCTTTAAAGCGCAGAAAATACAGGCTTCGCCCAAGCAGAAATGGCCAGAGAGCTGTCGCAGGCTCCTCCTGAAGATGTCAAGCTGCCAAAGAACCTGTAAGAAACTAGTCTTTAGTTTGTACCATATGCAAACATTTCTCACCCTTAATTATAAACTAATTAAAATATTCAGGGCACCTTTTACCACAACTTAAATGCATGGTTGCAAGTTTGAAAAAACTTAAAAATAAATAAAATATATTAAATATAAACGAAATTTTTTATATAAATATTATTTTGTTGAGTTCAGTTGGAATGTTGATCACTACATTAACTTAATGATGTGTGTCATTTTGACTCAACTTAACCCCTGATTTCTGCGATAATTGAATTTCTTTAAAAATTAAGTTGTAGTAACTTAATGAAAGTCTTGTTAACTTTGGAAATATTGGGTTGAGGATTTTAGGTTCCCAGCATGCTTTGCATAGGACTGGATAGACAAAACTAGACAATGGACAATGAAGCATGAGGGTTATATATACACAAAGAGATTAATGACAAGCAAGGAACTCCTGGAATAATCAAGACAATAAACCAATGGAAACACAGGACACATGACTCAAACCAACCAATCAGAACAAGACACATGAACAAGACAGCCAATAGCAGGATCACATGAGGGCAAGAGAAACACATGACAGGAACCATGACTATGAAAAAATTAAATAAAAGACATGAAAACAATGAACATGAAACAAAACACAAAACCAACATTACAGTTCCTCTAACTCAGTATAGTCTGTTTTGTGTGTGTGTGTGTGTGTGTGTGTGTTTAAGTCAGCATATTATTTTTTAGAGTGTATAAACGCTGAAAAAATAAAGGTTCCAAAAGGGTTTTTTCACAGCAAGAACCATTTTTGGTTCACCTTTCGGAGAACAGTTCTTAATTAAAATAACTATTTTTTCTTAGTGGATCTTCATGGATGCTAAAACAGTTCTTATAAGCAAGTTCCCACTATTTCATAATATGAATACATCTGCGAGTATTTGCAACTTTTATTTGCATCAGCATTGTACATTCACTATTTGCTACCTCACACACCTACGCATGTTTTCAATATTTACCAGAACATCACTCACCTGCACAGCACTGTTAAGAAAGCAGCTGTTCTGGCCTGGCTCGTTGAGAAGACCTTTGGTCAAAGCGAGAGAGATCATACTTCCCGGCTGGTAGGACTTGCCCAGTCCTGACCCACTCCAGGCACCGGTTCCAGCCATGTTACCCCCAGGCTTTTTAAACAGTTTGACCCATGCCATGAGGTCAGAGCCTGGCCCTCTCTAGCAAACAACCAGAGTCAATTACTGAAGCAACTTGAGGTTGAGGCATCTGTTTTAGGCAAAATTAGTGCCCAGAAGTCCCTGACAGAGAAGGCCAACTTCACAGTGCCCTACAAAAAGAGTAAAATAAACTGCACTGGATTGTTTTTCGACGTGCAGGATTTGACAGCACACCATTGGGATATAAGGAACCATTCAAAACAGTAGCTCTTTATTTAGCGTGAACATGTGACTTCTAGCCACAAGTTGCGGCACGTTGCTTTATCAGTCCAGCTGTGAAAGCAACGCATGGATTCATCTGCATCCAGGCATGCTGGCAATAAGAGGATGGATGCAGATAGAAGAACAAATTCATTACTCGGCACAGCATTTCCAGCAAAGTCAATGGAGGTCACTGAAGGGGGTTGTTCATGAAGGCTCCTTGGGACAGGCACTGCGGTAAAACACTGGCTAACAAAGGAAGACCTACAGAGAGGGAGAGACACACAGAGAAAGGTTGTGGGTGAGCGATATGAAGAGAGAAAATCAATGTTTCACAAAATAAAGCAGAGCAAATAAAGTGTAATGATATTAATAAAAACAGTATTCTTCCACCAAACAATGTAGCTCCTCAGAAACAGAAACAGCAACACACAAACGTAAACAAAGGTGTGTGTTACTTTGTAGCGTCATTTACAACAGCTTCGAACGCTGCTCAGCCAATCAGAATCAAGCACCGGAACTATCTGTTTTATAAAGATTGTCTTTGGTTTTAGATCATACTCTGTGCATTTCATGACAGGGTGGTTTGTTTTTTTTAAACTCTTGTTACCTGAATTCTTCAGAATAGGCTGTACAAACACTCATGGCAATCCGTAACTAGTGTATAAAATATTTGGGTATTTGGTGGTGAATTTGAATGAATTTGTACAATCTCATTCGTATGTTTTCATGCAGTCTGCTTAAATAAGACCCTATGATTTCCACCATGCGGATGAGCATTTGTGGTTAAAAAGTATTTAAATTTTATTTTTTTAAGAAAATGACTGATCGAGTATATCAGAAAAACACAGCCAGAGAGTGCATGCAAACACTGTGTGATCTATATCACACTAAGAGTCTCGATTTTCTCCAGATATCAGCATGATAACAAATGTAATATTGATTTTATACAAGTTTAATAACGTTAGTATTAAGTTTCATTTCAGATGCTTGTTTTTGCTGTGTTTCGCGATACACAGGACGGGGTTTCCTTTTTGACTGAATCAGTTTTTTGAACGAATGATTCAGTGACTCACTCATTAAAACAGCCAAATGTTTAATTCCTGAATGAATCAATTTAATCTCAATGCCACCTAGCCTACTGGCGGCTTTAATTTCACATTTCAAGTATCTCTTCATGTTATTTTTCAATCTTTTCAAATATCAATATTCAATGTTTTATGTTTAAAACAAAGCACTATTTATGCATTTGTAACTGCTGGTTAAATGCATCCATGTCCTCTCTGAGCTGCATTAAACAGTCTGTGTAAATAAATCTAAATGCTCCTTTTCTATTTTGAATTTACTTGTACTTTTACTTTCAATAAAAAAAATTTTTTTTTTTATGTTCATACTTAAGTACAATAGGCTCAAGTAATATTCTAAACGGTTCTACCAAATTCATTTTCTGGTAAGATGTCTATACTTTTACTTAATGAAAGGAATGAATGTAGAACTTGTTGCCGCGGTGTTGCAGTATATTACTGTAAATGCTGGACCATTGCCATGGCTACCACATGAAGATGATGGGCTGTAGGCAGATGCAGCACCGATGCTGAATTCCTGCATCAACATACAAAAAAATGCAGAATTGCATTGCATCTCACAGTATGAAACTACATTTAAAAACAAAACTTTTCTGCAGAATTTGTGCGGTTCTTACAAGCTCTTTAATATTTAAGCTAGAGCATAATTATGATACTCTGGAGTTTACCCGTGTGAATACTATGCAGCAAAGCGCAGTCTTATTAAATTGCTTTGCAGCTGTTCATCATAGAAGAACTAGAACAATAGCTATTCGTGGTACTGTTATCTTTTAAACGGAGAGTATTAAAACACAGTGACATAACTATCAGAAAAACATTAACACAAAGATCTGGGTGAGCTTATTTACATTAAAAGGCGCAGTGAGACTGCTGAATGTGCACAGCCTTTGAAAAAGCATAGAAAGTAGTTATGAAACAGAATCTATTATTATGTCGTATTGTAACAGTATCTGCATGACATGATAAACAAAAGCAGAAAGACGCTCAGCATGCCGTTACACCTGTTCCTGCGCATGCGCATCAGGTGACCAGCTCTATGCCGCATTTTCGCCTATGATGCCCAAACGCTGTCCATGTAGGCTGCTAGCTGAGTTTTGAGACACAGTCATTAGCCTAATAAACAAGAACAGCTCACCTACACGTGTCCAGTATATTGGTACTCGTTTAGAAGCGTGCATATCCACATCTACTATAGCCTACATAAGGAGCGGAGTTCATAATGCGCGTGCAGCTCAAGTTACTTGCTGTCGGAATCCTTCATTGCGCAGTAAACCCGTATGGTCAAAGATCCTCTCACAGGCCTAAAGACAATAACGCCATGCAACGCCATGCATTCCTGCTCCTCCGCACTCATCGGGTCCTGAGCTGGAGATTATTCTGCTGGATGTTGTGGAGTTGGACGCGTTGACTCCGCCCCGCATGCACCGCTACACTCCTCAGCAAAGTCCGCAGGAGCAACCCGCATATTCTCAGGAGACCCAGCAAAACATCCGCTCTGATATTTAGATCGTTGGTGATTGCAGCAGCGTACAACAGAATCATGACTTTAGCGTGCATATGACACGTATGTGTTTGGCGTGCATATAATACGCAGTTTTCGCGTGCATATGACACGCATCTACCCCACAACCCTAAACCTACCCATCGCGTAGCATATGCACGCCAAAGTCCATTTTGGCGTATCAATACCACGAGTTTTTGTTTTTATTTGGCGTACTATTTATACGCACTTTCATGAGATCGGGTTGGAATCATATATATATTTTTTTTAATCATATTTTAGCATGATTGTATATCATAATATTATTATATTTCAATTACTACCGACTATAAAATGTGGTGTCACAGAACAGATGCGATGCTCCAGGATTTCAAACAGTATGATATGGATGACCTCAGGGATATCAACAAAAACTTATGCAATTCTACACGAAACTGGAGCAAAATAATAGCCTATGCACGCAAAATCATGTGACTCAAAGCTGATGAAACATGTAGCAAACTGCTCAAATTTATGATTTAACTTTTTTTTTTTTTTTTTAGTTACAGTTTAGGGACCAATTCTCACTATTAACTAGTTGCGGTAACACTTTATTTTAAGGTGTCCTTGTTACACATGTACTTACTACAATTACTACCGACTATAAAATGTGGTGTCACAGAACAGATGCGATGCTCCAGGATTTCAAACAGTATGATATGGATGACCTCAGGGATATCAACAAAAACTTATGCAATTCTACACGAAACTGGAGCAAAATAATAGCCTATGCACGCAAAATCATGTGACTCAAAGCTGATGAAACATGTAGCAAACTGCTCAAATTTATGATTTAAAAAAAAAATTAAAATACATATTTTTAGTCACAGTTTAGGGACCAGTTCTCACTATTATTACTATTTTAAGGTGTCCTTGTTACACATGTACTTACTATTATAATAACAATTAATTATGCATAATTACATGCAAGTAACCCTAACCATATAGTAAGTAATATTACTCAGTACTTAAATGTATAATTACACTGTAACATGGACACCTTAAAATAAAGTGTAACCCTAGTTGCTTATTAGCATGCATATGAGTAGCATATTTATTAGTAGGCTACTAATAAAGCACATATTAATGCATAAGCATATTTTAGATCCCTTAATCCTAAACCCCATACATAAACTTAACAACTACCTTACTAACTATTAATAAGCAGCACGAGTTTATTGAGGGAAAAGTCAGAGCTAATAGTGAGAATTGGCCCCCAGAGTAAAGTATAAGCATATTTTTCACATTTTATTTTGTGTCATGATGGCTATGTAAACATTTAGAGATCTGAGTGAAATGAATTACTGAAAATCACGTCCTTGAAAATAAATCAAATACACACTGACTGGGCTTTTTATATGTTAGATTTTGTTCTTGATTTTATCAATGTGCTACACACAGGCAGATTATATTTGCCATGACCTTTCTGTGTTTTGAAGTACACTTACAGTTAATATACAGCTTCATGTGAATCTGTATGAAGTATATTTTTGACTATAATTAGCATAATTTAATTAGGTTAGGCGAGACCTCAAGAATATTCCATCAGCTTTAAAATAGTGTGTCAGTCACTGCAACTAAGTAATATTACTCAGTACTTAAATGTATAATTACACTGTAACAAGGACACCTTAAAATAAAGTGTAACCCTAGTTGCTTATTAGCATGCATATGAGTAGCATATTTATTAGTAGGCTACTAATAAAGCACATATTAATGCATAAGCATATTTTAGATCCCTTAATCTTAAACCCCATACATAAACCTTTAAAATAGTGTGTCAGTCACTGCAATTAGTGTTTGTGCGCTAATAATATCAAGCAAAAGCAAATGCCAGAACTGATAGCTTATAGTTCGAGCTATTATTTAAAAGATATTCAGTATTAAATCAACAAAATAATGTGTAATTCAGATTTGAACACATAATAAATTAGGGATACACTCTTAAGTTCAAGTGACATTGTTACAATTACAAAAATAAGTACTTATTAAATAACTACAAGTACTTACTATACGGCTAAGGTTGGGGTTAGGGTTTGGTTTGTTGTTGGTTACATAACATCAGGTGTTTCCTAAATTAGTTTTGGTTGTTGTTGGGTAGTTATCTATGTAGGTAGTTAATGCTATTTATTATTTAATGGGCTTTAAGTATTCTACTGTAAAACGGCTCATGTTTTTCCATGCATATTTTCTTGAAGAGCTTAAAGGAAGCATTTGGGGACTGTCTGGAAGTCGCTGTGTTTACTGTAACTGTAGCACACAGAGAGAGAGAGTGTCAAATTCAAGGCTACTTATGCCTCCTGTAAATATAGACCGTGTCAGAGGATATGTCTGTGTACTGTGGCTCTTAGTTATAAACTAAGACTGATTCGTCCAGAGACTGTTCTAGATGATGATGATTTACTGTGCAGATACATGTGGTGAAAACACTATTCGGAACATTATTATTATTAACATTATTGCTCATATATCAAAATGATACATGCTTAATATATCACCAACAACAGAAATTTGAAATACATATGCATTTTATTTGCACAGTTTGTGTGTACTACTTTTTGAGCTACAATACAAGCAAAGGTTCCAACACTGTGAATATAATGTTAAACATCAGGCAAACGATACAAATGCATTTCACAAATTTTCAATAATAAAATACATTTTAGTTATTTTATTTTGGGATGAAATTTTGGATATAATTGTATAATAGTGTAAAAGTAAAATCAGTCATTCTAAATGTGAAATTAAATGTATCAAATCCATTGCACTTGCTCTTTCACACATGATACAAGGCTTTGCAAGCATCTTACAAGCTAGTGAGTGTGGATAACAAGCAAGAGCACTGCAATCATCTGCCACTGACATCCATTAATAACTCATATAAACCATGTTATTCAAATTGATCAAATGAAGCCGTTTTGAAATAAAATTAGCTAATTCTTGTTCTTGTTACCATACTGTCATTTTATCTATAGTACAATTATTGGAGAATGTTTTACAAGAATATACCATTTCCGTTTCAAACCAAAATGTCTAGTTTAATTCACTGTTACTTGATGTTTCTTTGTAATTACTTGTGAAATATATTAACAATTGCAGTAGCAGTTTTCGGTAACACTTTATTTTAAGGTGTCCTTGTTACACATGTTGCATGTACTTACAATTATAATAACAATTAAGTATGCATATTTGCATGCAATTAACCCTAAGCTAAACCCAAATCCTTACCCTAACCATATAGTAAGTACATGCAGTTAATATTACTCAGTACTTAAATGTATAGTTACACTGTAACAAAAACACCTTCAAATAAAGTGTAACACTTTTTTCAGTCCTGCTCTGCTTGCACATACAATGTACTTATTATAGTAATTAGGTACTAACCCTGAGCCTGCCCCTAAACATAACCCTACCCCATGCAGTTACATTATGTTATCAGTACTCTCTTACACTGTTCGTACACGTACTGTAAAATAAAGTGCAACAGCAATTTCTTATTGAAATTTGTTTCTAAGCCATTTTTTGTGCATTATAAACATTGCTGATTTTGACATACCTGGTGCAATGTCCTCAGGGTTTGCTGGGTTTCTGGGATCTGGTGTGTTTGGTGGTGTTTTTGATGCAAGTTCTTTATTTTCTGTGTTTTCTGCATTGACTTGATTTTCACTCTGAAATGAAGTGTCAGTTTGAACTTGGATGGTAGCTCATTGTGCATGTGTAGCAAACTTTACAAACAATTTTATATTAAAACGTATATTTAAATAATTTCACATTGTGGACAAATTGGCCTGAATGTGACTTTGTTCCACTATTAAAATCGTGCTGTGAAAGTTGTGCAGCAGTTTCTCCTGAGTTGGGTAAATTGATCTACATTTGACACAGATTAAAATCTCTGTGCACATAATGCTTGATTCCCCCAAAGTGCACTTGTATGTTGAGAGGGGTATCTTCTCTTCTATCACTCTCTGTTACAATTATTAAACAAAAACACTTTTATACCTAAGAGGTCAAGGGAAAATTCATGTCAACACCACTATTTCCAGCCAAAGCAGTTAGGATCACAACACGTCACAGCCAGAAGAACACTTTCACATTCTCATATTCTTTCCTTTCAAAATTTATGATTTACTTTAAAATAATTCGCTTCACTTGATCTTGGACCCTTGTTTTGGAGCAATCTCCTCCATTTAAGAGACACATTAACAAGCTATCATTTTATGCACAAATGCATTTTGGAACACAGTAGTGAGAATGGGTGCACACACACACACACAAACTCTCTCTCACACACACACAAACTCACACACACAGAGAGAGAGAGAGAGAGACACACACTTGAACAGTGATAAATGACGTAGGACCCTAAAGAAGGAACATTCAGAAGGACACAGGCACGTGGCATGTGCTATCATCCATGTGTGGCTGCCATTCATTCATTCAGCTGAGCACATGCTTGCTTTACAAAGAAACCACACGTACAGTAGTTCAAACGAGCAAATCACAATTATTTAACAGTTTAGTCTTACTAGGCTCAGCGTCAGTGGTTAAGTGTCAAGTTCAACATCAAATCAGATATCTGAGCCTTTATCACATCAGAAGAAAGGTTAGATATCATTGGTATTATCAGCGCCACAATATGTATTGCATTGATTTGCATCTTTTGTGCTGCCATGTCATGGTTTGTTATGCACAGTATAAGCATGTAGCCCAAGCCAGTGTATCTGTGTAGATGCTACTTACATTAAACATGGCATTGGCTTCATTCTGAATGCTTTCAAACGTGTATTTCTCTGATCTCCGCTGCCGCATCTTAAAAAGGCGCGACCCTCGGTTTGAGAGGAGAGAGAGTTCCTCCAGCATGATGTCTTTTGGAGTGGAAAGTTTCTTTCCTAGGTCCATCGTAACACCTGCATTAATATCACACCATTTGTGTTATAACAGAATAATTCAACAGAGCCATTTATAAAACCTTAGATAATGCTTTATAATAACTTAATAATAAATGATCAAATACATGGCTCCTATATATTTAAAAGTTTTATGTGGGACAATATATATATATATACATATTGTCCTATCGAAATCCAAAAATGTGAGCACTTTTACTGTACCAATTGCTTCTAGACCTCAAAATGTGTTTTAAATGTCAGAATCAGAAAGAGCTGTTTATACACACACAAGGAATTCGTCTTGGTGTCAGGAGCTTCCAGTGGAAACAAGTTCAGACAAAGTGCAGACATACATATAATTTAAGGTAATGAAATGAAATATAACACTAATAATAAAGAGAATAGACAATAAATTAAAACAAAATAATAGCTATATGATGATAAAAAAATATATAGCCTAGAGAAAATAGACGGAATTATGAATGTGCAAATGTTTTGAGAAGTTATGTGCAAAATATAGAGAAAATAGACAGTGTTATGAATATGCACACGTGCTATTTTACAGATGTACAGTCCTGAGATGCTATGTATTGTTCAGGTGGAATATGGCTGTTCTTATGCAACTCGGTGATGATATATCTGTGTCGGAGTGCAAGAACAGAAACAATGTATTTGTATTGAAGGACAAATTTAAAATAGATCTTCATTAATTCATGCTCTTGTTTTCTTCCTTGTAAGATTATATATATATAATATTATTACAGTGAGTGGTATGAAAGTTATTATGAAGTAAACTTTTACTGATGCTTCATATGATTCATATTTGAACACATACAGTCATTTAATTTATTCACACAACATATCATATATCATGGCATAAAGAAACCAAAAGTACAAAAGGTTATAGTCTGGATTCCTGTGTTAGACACACATTCTATGAAAGGTCACATGACAAATCATTCAATCTTAATAGAAACTGGTGAATTCATTATTAAAAGGTTAAATATGATGGTTATGAATGTTTTATTAAAGGGTGTATGTCACGTTATTGCTGCAGGAGCTTTTCAGCTATGCCCATGACGTTATTCTGTACATTTCCAAAACCAGATTCCAAACGTAACTTGATATTTAGAATAGAAAGCATTCATTTTTGGCATCATTAATGTTTACTGAATGATGTCTCAATAACACACACACTCACACACACACACACTCTCACACACACACACACACACTCAAGTAAAACAAACAAAACATTTTTAATAAATTATTGGCCAAAAAGTGCAAGAACGCTGAATTTTTAGTGCATGAATAAATCGAGTACACTGGATTTGTTTGAAATGTATTTGAACTAACAGCTTCTGAGAGTCTAAAATGGTCATTTTTGAGACTTGAAAAGAAATAAAAATTAGAAGTCACGGAAATATAGTAATTTCTAGTTATTCTCACCTCCAAAAGGCTGAAATTGTTAAAAATGTACTACATTTATCAAAAACAAATTGTAATGAATATTATAGTGTGTTGTTATTATAAACATCTTTGAGGAACGCATTGCAGTAAATGCACAGCAGAATGCTTGTGTAAGACCCGAGAGTCAGACTGCAGAAGAGAAGGGCTGTAAATGCAAATGTTCGAGCACTAATGTGAGATAATCCAGTGAAGTACGCTGCGTTACGAGCGTCTGAGACGTTAGAGGCACATCTGCAGCACGAGCTGGAGGATTTGAATACGAATGCAGCCCGTGGAGTCAGAGCACAGCTGCGCCGCAGGACAGGCCGCTCGCAACGCTCTCGCTGGAAGCTCAAACTGACATGCTGGAGACAGAGCAGCTGTCAGAGACGCCTGTCTGCACACGGACCAGACCCTCAGCTCACTGACTATATGAGGGCAAGAAAACAACATTTAACAGAAGAACCCACCATAAACACACACACACACACACACATGCAGTCTATACAAGCAATCCAGATGAATGCACAACTGAATTAAGAACTAAAATCATCTGCACATGATCAGCCATTACGACACATTTCACATATTTGGGCTGCAAATTGAAGGAAAATGCATTTCTGTGTCATGAGTCAGGTGGAACATCCTTATCAAACACCGGCACTCTGCTAGACGAGAATAAAAGAATCAAATATATGTATTTGTGACCCTGGAGCACAAAACCAGTCTTAAGTGTCAATTTTTCAAAATTGAGATTTACACATCAGCTAAAAGCTGAATAAATATGCTTGTTAGGATCGGACAATATTTGGCTGAGATACAACTATTTGAAAATCTGGAATCTGAGGGTGCAAAAAAATCTAAATATTGAGAAAATCATCTTTAAAGTTGTTCAAATGAAGTTCTTAGCAATGCATATTACTAATCAAACATTAAGTTTTGATATATTTACGGTAGGAGATTTACAAAATATCTTCATGGAACATGATCTTTACTTAATATCCTAATGATTTTTGGCATAAAAGAGAAATGTATAATTGTGACCCATACAATGTATTGTTGGCTATTGCTACAAATATCCCCCAGCGACTCAACACTGCTTTTGTTCTCCAGGATCACAAATCTCATGAAGCATGAGCTGGTGACAGAACATTTTGTCCAGGGTGTAGATTGGGTTACTGAGGCTGATCAAAGCCAAAAGAAACTTTCTTTGCACAATTCACACGGCCTTGCCATTCCATCCTTAACTAGCTGCTCTCATTGAAAAATTCAAAAAGGTCGATCTCTGAATTCTCTTGTTTGGTAACATTGCTAGCAATGCTTGTGTAGATAAACTGGTATTCTAGTTTTTTAATGGTAACACAATATTATCAGTATCTACTTGTATTGCTGTCACAATAAAAAAAAAATCAGATCAGAAAGAGATTCCTAAACAATCACTTTCAGTTTAATGTTCTTTTGTTAGGGCTTCTGTTTTAGTCATCTTTCCATTATCATGTGCACATTTATCCATCATGAGATCTAAAACACATCTCTGTGTATCTAGGTTTTGTTATCACAGTTTAAGTGTCCACAACCCCAACATTGTTATCGTTATCTTTATGCCCACACTGCACTCAGTCTCTCAAGGAAGGCCATTGTCTTACCTGTTAGATCCGCGTGTGTCTTGAGTTCTACCTGTACAGAGGAAGAGGGTACTTTAGGTAGATCGATCCGGCCCGATTTGTCCTTGTCTCGCACTCTTATTGACTTGCACTGGGGTGTGTGCGGGTGTTAGTGGAACACCAGCTTACATCAATAGGCTAATTTTAGCTGTGTTCAGCTCTCAAACCTCTCACAATGCTATGGTACGGAGGGGGGAGAACTGTCTGTATGCATGAGAATAAAGTGTGCAAAATCTGAGAGCGAGTACTTTGTGTGTGCAATTGTTTCACAGGCTGGGTCATTTAAGGCTTAGTAGACCTCACTATTTCTCTTTCCATACAATGTCTTGTTACATAACACATCATCCTGATGAGATCCTTGTCTGCTCCAGGAGAAAATCTAAATAATCCATTTTGCAGCTTTATAGTTTTTAAAAAGATCTGATAGACTCAAATGGTGGTATACTATAGTAAACATTGGTATATACAACAGTGACAGATTTTTCAGTCATCATGCATTAATAAAACTCTCTTTCGGGAACAGCTTGATGAATGTTATGATAGATGAGAGACTTTCAGATAGTTTGTGGTTTGGATTTCAAAAGGATTATCAAGCTTTCTAAAATATAGAATGTGCATGCTGGTTGCTGAGGTTCATTCAGATAGAAATAATAATCTGTGCTGTTTCTAGAGTTAGTTATCAATTCACACATTGACTTACACGGTAAAGAAATAAACATTCGTGTGTCTGTGTACACCACAAACAGCAATGAAATATTAAGATGAACTTGATCAAGTGAGAGTCTAGAAACATAAGATCAAGTCACACTATCAGAGATAAAAACATAATCAGAGACTCAAAGGCAACACAGTGAAAAGATCACACTTCCATCATTTCTGATAAGTTTAAAAAATAATAATGATTTATTGAAACATGTTGTTCGGGAGTGATCTAAATCCCATCAGTAGTTCAGAGTAATCACTGTTGCATACTGACTGCGCTTGTCACAACTAACTAGATTAACTGTACACGGTTACACAAATACAACTAATCTACTCCACTAAAGAAAAAACTATTGTGCTCAGGTAGTGTAGAATGTGTAATGTGTATGAATATAATAATACTGTATAAATACACTATAATGAGCGCTTTTTCATTAATAATCGGTTCTCAACAAGAGGGCCTCAGCAAACTTTCAAGGGGTCTGCAAGGTAATTAAAAACTTATTTAGGTTATTTAATAATATTAAGAATGTTAGGCCAACAACATACTGTAAACTGATAACATAATGTAGAGCAAAGGTCTGCACAGACTGAGTTTCATTCCACACCCACTCAGTCCAGATTTGACTGAATATGTACACACATGTATATAGCGAGTCTAGCGTTAAAATATCTATGCAAGTAATGCTCAGTTTCTCTAAAGTGCTATTTTTGTTAAATCTGGTGTCATTCAGTGCTTAAACATTTTATTTTTTAAGTTTATGTTATTATGCTTAAAAATGTTATGTTGTTTAAGGTTATTTTCGGCCTCTTGGAGCTTCACAGCAACTGGAGTGGAAAATCATTTTCAATACTGATAATAAATCAGCATATGTGAGCCTGCAGCACAAAAGCAGTGTTAAGTCGCTGGGGGATATTTGTAGCAATAGCCAACAATACATTGTATGGGTCAAAATTATACATTTCTCTTTTATGCTAAAAATCATTAAGATATTAAGTAAAGATCATGTTCAGTGAAGATATTTAGTAAATTTCCTACCGTAAATATATCAAAACTTAATGTTTGATTAGTAATATGCATTGCTAAGAACTTCATTTGGACAACTTTAAAGATGATTTTCTCAATATTTTTTTATCCTATCATAACAAACCATACATCAATGGAAAGCTTAATTATTCAGCTTTCATGTGATGAATAAATCTCAATTTTGAAAAATTGACCCTTAAGACTGGTTTTGTGCTCCAGGGTCACGTATTATACTGATTTCTGAAGATCATGTGGCACTGAAGACTGGAGTAACGATGATGAAAATTCAGCTTTCATCACAGAAATAAATTACAGTTTAATAGATATTCACACAAAAAACAGTTTGTTTAAATTTATAATAATATTTCACATTTTACTGTATTTTTTCTGTATTTTTATTAAATAAATGCAACCTTGATGAGCATAAGCGCCTTTAAGAAACTACTGATAATAAATCAGCATATGTGAGCCTGCAGCACAAAAGCAGTGTTAAGTCGCTGGGGGATATTTGTAGCAATAGCCAACAATACATTGTATGGGTCACAATTATACATTTCTCTTTTATGCCAAAAATCATTAGGATATTAAGTAAAGATCATGTTCAGTGAAGATATTTAGTAAATTTCCTACTGTAAATATATCAAAACTTAATGTTTGATTAGTAATATGCATTGCTAAGAACTTCATTTGGACAACTTTAAAGATGATTTTCTCAATATTTTTTTATCCTATCATAACAAACCATACATCAATGGAAAGCTTAATTATTCAGCTTTCATGTGATGAATAAATCTCAATTTTGAAAAATTGACCCTTAAGACTGGTTTTGTGCTCCAGGGTCACGTATTATACTGATTTCTGAAGATCATGTGGCACTGAAGACTGGAGTAACGATGATGAAAATTCAGCTTTCATCACAGAAATAAATTACAGTTTAATAGATATTCACACAAAAAACAGTTTGTTTAAATTTATAATAATATTTCACATTTTACTGTATTTTTTCTGTATTTTTATTAAATAAATGCAACCTTGATGAGCATAAGCGCCTTTAAGAAACATAAAGACATTGCTAATTTTGGTTCAGGGGAGGTCAGGGTTGGTTGGCAGAGGATTAATTCTGGGTTATAATTAGATACCATCAAAACATTTTTCGGTGCAGTTGCACTCTTCAAACTCTGAGACATGAAAGCTAGACTCCTGCTAAAATGGCATTGATAAGAGAGACGTTCGGGAGAAGTTTCTCAGTTTGGGAAGGTTTCCAAATGAATGCTTCAGAAGTTGCAACCTGTGTGTCTAATTATCACCTCTGTCAGCTAAGAACTTCATTTGGACAACTTTAAAGATGATTTTCTCAATATTTTTTTATCCTATCATAACAAACCATACATCAATGGAAAGCTTAATTATTCAGCTTTCATGTGATGAATAAATCTCAATTTTGAAAAATTTACCCTTAAGACTGGTTTTGTGCTCCAGGGTCACGTATTATACTGATTTCTGAAGATCATGTGGCACTGAAGACTGGAGTAACGATGATGAAAATTCAGCTTTCATCACAGAAATAAATTACAGTTTAATAGATATTCACACAAAAAACAGTTTGTTTAAATTTATAATAATATTTCACATTTTACTGTATTTTTTCTGTATTTTTATTAAATAAATGCAACCTTGATGAGCATAAGCGCCTTTAAGAAACATAACACTGATCCCAAACTTTTGGTGTGTGCATATGTACACACACACACTGTGACTTAATTTGATCAATCAAAATACTAATTTGATTCAAGTTTCCAACTGACTCTTTGTGACTGTGGATAGTTTGTGTGAAGTGTGATATGATGAGGCAGAGAACTACCCCTGCTGTACCTTTCGCTGGTCACCGGAGGCTGTGAAGTATGGAAGTGCGCTGAAGTAAAGCTGTTGGCAGGGGATGTAACAGCTATTACGGGCCCCATCTCTTGAGGGCCACCGGAAGACTCGTACAACACTCTTTGCTTCCATTCTGCTGCCGTTTCTGGTAGTGATTTTCTATGAGTAGCAGAGATTTTGGACTCTTCAGGACCAAAGGAGCTTTGAGAAACCGCCTCGGAGGGCTGTTCCACCCACGGATATTGCCTGCTCAGTGATTCACGTGTTGAAAGGACACCTGGGGTGGACACAGGAGAAGCGGGAGACACAGAGAACAGTCTCTGAGGGAAAGACAAGGAACGGCTCCTGCTGAATCCCTACACAGAGAAAGAAAGATAAGCATGCACACTTTGAACAGTACACATTATTTGACTCACGAGCAAATAATCACAAGTTTTAGTTTGCAACACAAAGAAGCTCTTGTGGCTGTTGTGTTTCTCACAATACTTTTTACGTCACACTAATAAATGAAAATGTAGACTGCCCTCTTCTGGACATGCCTGTAAATGCTATTTAGAGACATTGCTAATTTTGGTTCAGGGGAGGTCAGGGTTGGTTGGCACAGGATTAATTCTGGGTTATAATTAGATACCATCAAAACATTTTTCGGTGCAGTTGCACTCTTCAAACTCCGAGACATGAAAGCTAGACTCCTGCTAAAATGGCATTGATAAGAGAGACATTCGGGAGAAGTTTCTCAGTTTGGGAAGGTTTCCAAATGATTGCTTCAGAAGTTGCAACCTGTGTGTCTAATTATCACCTCTGTCAGACAGTACTGCTGTCCTCAAGCGTTGTTATTAAAACATGATTTTTCTATTCAGCTTGGAGTTGAGTTGGGGGATATTTCAGCACTTACCTCTGGTTAAAGGCACTTGACTAGTTCAGAAGTGTAAGACCTATCAGATTTCTAAGCAGAAGTGGTGTCTTAATAGGGTTTGTGTGTTTCAAACATGGTGGAGCAAGAGCTATTTATATAATGAGCTATGTGCAGAGTTAAGAGAAACACAGCCCACAACCCACTGCAAGAGTATATCAACAATCTGAGAAGAACAGAACTAATCTGACAGAACTGTTCACGATATCTCATCATTTGAGTTTGTTTAAAGTCTTCTGTGTTATGTAGTATTGAGGTGTATTTTTATTTGTATTACACTGATGGAAAATATAGTGCATTTTTCCATGTATGGACTGGTCTTTGTAGGACTTTACCAGAGAGAAGGCAGAAAGAGTAGCATTGGTAACATGGAAATACAAGAAAGTGCAAAGAAAAAATACAGAAATGAAAGCACAGAAAGCATGAGACAGAGCTGATGGGAATATTTATTAAAGAAAAGTGCAATAGTTTCTAAATTACAAGAGGAAAGAAGAACAGAAGTAACATAGTTCAGAATGATATTTGAATGAGTATTCTGTACACCCGTCCTCAGTGTTGGGGGTAACGCATTACAAGTAACGCGAGTTACGTAATCAGATTACTTTCTTCAAGTAACTAGTAAAGTAACACATTACTTTTTAATTTACAAGAGAATATCTGAGTTACTTTTTCAAATAAGTAACGCAAGTTACTTTGTTTCCATTTTATTGACTGACAGCTCTGGTGTTGCCATGCTGAGAGAAATCAGAAGATGTTACTGTAGCTCTAAAATAAATATGAATATGCATTAATTCGTCTCTCTCACACAAAAAAACACAGATTCAGTATTCCTCAAAATGAATAAAAATAATGCAACTCAGAATATGACGCAAACCTGCAATAATTAAATGTTAAACAACACAAATATCCTTTATGTATTTAATCCCATTCTATTAGCTTCTGAGCTTCGATGATCCAGTTCAAGCGTACTAATAAGCACAAATTACTCTAGACGAACATTTGTGTGTCTTTGTTTATTGCTGAAGTGTGTTCTTCTGCATTCTACTGTACTTTCCCTTCAGCCTGAGGCTTATTCATTTCACTTTTGGTGTGAAAAGCTTTTATATTTGCCAAAAATATAACTTTTTTATTTTAAAAACAAACAAGCAAGCCCTGTCCAGATTTAACAAGTAATGCAAAAGTAACGTAACGCATTACTTTCCATAAAAAGTAACGCAATATTGTAATGCATTACTTTTAAAAGTAACTTTCCCCAACACTGCCCGTCCTTTGTTCACTGTATCTGAACAGCACATAATACGAATGAAGTATTCTGAATTATATTTTTAGATTAACTTGAAATGCCCAAAAGAGAATATCCACAAGAAAAAAATATAACTATGCCTTTAAACCATCTGAGAAAGGTTTTCCTCACTAACAACAACTGATCTGGAGGTCTGACAGAATTGCAAAGGAGGCTCAATCCGAGGGGAGATCTAGTATATTGATCTGAAACTCTAGCATTTAATGCATTTAACACAAATTATTGAATTGTTGCTTAGACAATGTGGCTGGCAAAAATCGCAAGTTTATCATCCAGGCCCACTTGGCATAATATGGTGAATGTGTTGTGTTGCTTGACACAAAAAAGAGAAAATATCAAACAGATTTTCTATTTTTTTAAAAACACAAAATAACTGTCATTAATGTGGAAACATATCACATTGAAATAATTCTGAAATAATAAATTGTAGAACTCTTATATAATGCATGGAAATCATATCTTGTGCATTGATCTGGAACGAATGAGGAAACCATTTTTCTTTGATCTTTTGATATATTAGTGGTGATTGCGCTATAAAAATGTTCAAAAATCATTATATATGCAAAAACAGCACTTTTTCAATCTGCCAAAACAACTCGTTTTGCATATATACTGTTGTTTGTGCAAAAAAAACTTTACTAACATTATAAGTGAATCTCAAGTAACACTTTAGATTAGTGAACACTATTTGCTGTTAACTCGTTGCTTACTAGCATGCATATTACTTGCATATTGCATATACTACCTTACTTACTATCAATAAGCAGCAAATGAGGCGTCTATTGAGGGGAAACTCTTAGTCAGTCGTGAATATGTGTTCCCTAATCTAAAGTGTTACCCAAGAAACATGCCATAATCCCTTTAAAACTTAGTTAACGCTGCATAATGACTGGTTTCCATTGCTTGCCTCTAGTGTTTGTTTTTTTAGCCGAAAACTTTGGTCTTGGAGCCACTGGTATTGCACACCGTGAAGCGTATTCATTATTCACGGGTAAAGAGGACCCTACACAGACATTGCCTTCAGAGCTTGCAGAAGGCATGCAGGCGTTTGAGAGGCCTTTGTTTCTGTAGCTATCGCGCATGGTTAGTTGTTTGCCATGTGACTGTTGTGGAGTAATGGTGGCCTCATTTGATGCAGACTGAGGGACATAGGGGTAAGGCACACTTACCAGATTTTGCTTAACTGACTGCGAACTATTTAGGGAGCGAGAGAGCGCTGCCGATGGCTCACAAGCAAGGGACTGGGGTTGAAAACTGGCAGGGGTTTGAGCAGAAGTCTGCTTAGACTCTATAATGGAGTTGTAGGTGAAAAGCGAGGAATTCAGCTGGTAAGGCTGATGTTTCATGACATCCAGAACATTGAGATGCTTGGGTGGTGGATTCGTCTTCTCTTTGTTTGCTTTAGGCTTCATCTTTGCACTAGTTGCAGGAGGGGGTTGTTTGACCGCCGCAAGGGGATAAAAAGGAGACAAAATAGGATTGTAGGATACAGGAGGTCGGGAACGGACGTTAGAAGAGTGTTTCCAGGTGCTTGGCATTGAAAGTGTCGGCGAGGATGATCTGGCCTTGCTGGCTCGCACGGTCTCATCATCCACCACAAATTTGTTCATACGGGACTGTCTCCGAGCAAAGAGTTCAGCTCCTTTTCCTTTAAGGTTCAGCCCCTCAGAAGCACCTGCATCTGATGAATAACCTTTAGGAAATGATTTAGATGCCTGAACGTATGTGTTGAGGTGTTGAGGTGGGCAAGAAGCAACAGAGTTACCATCATTTTGTGAGCTAATCCGCGATGTTTTAGACTGACCAGCACGCAGTGAAGCTGGTGTGTGTTGTGCATGACTCGGTTCTGGAGTCCAGGCTGATTGATAGAGGTTTGGTGGGCTTTGTTGGGGTACTGCATGCACCTGGGTGTGTCCCATAGCTGGAACTGAACTTGATGGTGCGAGGGGACTCTGAAAGCGCTCTGCGGACCAAGGAGGGCAAGCTGGGTTGATGACAGGTTTGGGTAGGACAGGTGGAGGGTTTTTCTGCTTGATCCTCGGAGCTTGCATGAAATTGCATGCTTCAGCACCCAGACTGAGAAAGTCGTCTTCTGCAACAGACTCTGTTAAGGACTTCTGCTTGCCTTTTTTCTGAAGCGGAGGCATCTCTTTCGAGTCTGTCTTGTTTGCTCCTCTCCGTTTAGTTTCTGGCAGGATCCCTGTTTTAATTGCAGGTATGGTGACACGTTCATCACGTGAAGCAATGATGTCTGAGGTGGGGGACCAAACCTGTGGAGTTGTGTTTACTGGAACGGGAACCTTGAATATGTTTTCAGGTTTCTTAGGTGTAGGGCTTGAGATGCCTTTGACTGGTGAAAAACTTTTTTGTCCTTGATTATGGCCACCCGTGAAGGGCTTCGCAGTTCTGTTGGAGACGAGGGATCTGGGAACGGCTGAACCTTGGTGGCCATTCATACCGTTTGCTGATTGTGGTAACATCTGTTGCTGAAATGGTTGCTGTTGCCTTACATAGATATCTTGAGGGGCTTGTGTACTTTGTTCCTGCGGAGGAGGCTTAACAGGTGCATGCAGTGGCGAGCCTTTTAGTCTCATTCCCTCTTGCTCCTCGGAAAGCTCATCCATCCTTTGACGCCTCTGGGCAAACATTAAGGCTCCCTTTCCTTTAGTCTGTGGAAGATGCTCCATTGTTTCCACGTTTGACTCGGTCTGTACTTTGAAATTCTGTTTTGCTCAAAGCAGTACCGTGGTTCTGAGCACTGAAGGAGCCGTATTCTTCTCAGAATCTATTTTTTGTGGCAATCTGAAGTCCGTCCTGAAATCTGTCACCCAGAATCCGTACCATGTGAACCTTTTTTAGACACTTCTTGAACATCAACTCGCTCTTCTTTTTATGTTATGTTTACACTTCAGAGTTGGCTTTTTTTCAGCTGCCTCACTCCATCTTAGTCCTGTGAAGGTAAATGTAGAACAAGGAAATATAGTAAATTGCATGAGAAATATGAAGAATGCAATTCCACAAAACACTGCAGGAATTATTTAGAAATTGACCAGATTAACAACATGGGATCATGGTGTTATCATCTCATAATAATCATGGTTAATACATTCCCTCTGTCATTATTAATAAACACCAGCTATTATTTTAAAAGATAAGGTATTATTAAGCAATTTTGACATTTTTATTGAAGTGGCATTTAGTTTTTATCAGTTTATAGTGTTGAATTTCTCTGCACATCTTAATAAATCCATCAAAACATCATCACACAAGCCTCAGAAGAACATTGTTAGCTGACTCATTAAAGCTTTAACCATATACTAATTTAAGATTAAGTCAACTAATCTTGCCTCATTAATCAGATAGCATCGAAACAATTCCAGCTGCATCATTTACATCCAAATCCAACTTTCTCACACAGCTCAATCCAACGTTATTATCAGAATACAATTGTTCATTTTCTAAATTTAAGTGTATTCAAATGCAGCTTTCAAATAAGAAATAAGCATCCCTCAAATTATTAGAAAATGAGCACACACTTACGCTATAAATCCAGGCAATCTATCTTTTAACGTTGTAAAAAAAAAAAATTCTAATGCTTACACTTGGCTTTCTAACAGTCAGCTTAGTCCAAAGCACCCTGACTTACTAAAGGCTTTTTAGGTGAACAAACATTGTGAGACGTCATAAAACCCCTTGGCTAAAGGGGGTATCTGTGCAAACTGTGTCATGCTCTGTGGTGGAAAGAGAGAGAGAGAGAGAGAGGAGAGGTGGGGTCCACTATTTAACGAGTCAGGTCTTCTCAATGAGGGATCGTATGACAAATCTCTACTGACACATGCTGGTGCCTATCAAACCTGTGTCCTGAGGACTACTGCAGGGACACACTCTTATTGAAGTATCTCTCTGATGCTGGTTTAGCATATGACTTGCCTCATCCTTCCCAAACCATTACTAGTATTGACAACGGGTGAGCAATTTAAGAGAAAAAGCTAAACTTTGTGCTTTTAATTGCATATTAGACCAACAGGGGCCGGTTGCATTAACTACTTAAACTGTAGTCACCGAATTCCTTTTCTTAGTCATAACTTTTTTTTAAAAGTTGATTACAAAAAGGTAGATTTGTCTGTTAGTTGGTTAAACTTAGTTGGCTATGTTTATGTAACTGGCCCCAATAGCAAAACCTAAAAATCCTTGAGTGTTTCAGTATGTGAGCACATGTGTGACCCTGGAGCACAAAACCAGTCTTAAGTGTTAATTTTTCAAAATTGAGATTTATACATCATCTGAAAGCTGAACAAATACGCTTTCCATTGATGTATGGGTTGTTAAGATAGGACAATATTTGGTGCAATAATCTGAGGGTGCAAAAAAAATCTAAATATTGAGAAAATCATCTTTAAAGTTGTTCAAATTAAGTTCTTAGCAATGCATATTACTAATCAAACATTAAGTTTGTATATATTTACGGTAGGAGATTTACAAAATATCTTCATGGAACACGATCTTTACTTAATATCCTAATGATTTTTGGCATAAAAGAAAAATCTATAATTTTGACCAATACTCTATGTATTGTTGGTTATTGCTACAAATATCCCCCAGCGACTTAACACTGCTTTTGTGCTCCAGGCTTAGAGCTTATCTAACAGTCAGCTTAGTCCAAAGCACCCTGACTTACTAAAGGCTTTTTAGGTGAACAAACATTGTGAGACGTCATAAAACCCCTTGGCTAAAGGGGGTATCTGTGCAAACTGTGTCATGCTCTGTGGTGGAAAGAGAGAGAGAGAGAGAGAGGAGAGGTGGGGTCCACTATTTAACGAGTCAGGTCTTCTCAATGAGGGATCGTATGACAAATCTCTACTGACACATGCTGGTGCCTATCAAACCTGTGTCCTGAGGACTACTGCAGGGACACACTCTTATTGAAGTATCTCTCTGATGCTGGTTTAGCATATGACTTGCCTCATCCTTCCCAAACCATTACTAGTATTGACAAAGGGTGAGCAATTTAAGAGAAAAATCAAAACTTTGTGCTTTTAATTGCATATTAGACCAACAGGGGCCGGTTGCATTAACTACTTAAACTATAGTCACCGAATTCCTTTTCTTAGTCATAACTTTTTTTAAGTTGATTACAAAAAGGTAGATTTGTCTGTTAGTTGGTTAAACTTAGTTGGCTATGTTTATGTAACTGGCCCCAATAGCAAAACCTAAAAATCCTTGAGTGTTTCAGTATGTGAGCACATGTGTGACCCTGGAACACAAAACCAGTCTTAAGTGTCAATTTTTCAAAATTGAGATTTATACATCATCTGAAAGCTGAACAAATACGCTTTCCATTGATGTATGGGTTGTTAAGATAGGACAATATTTGGTGCAATAATCTGAGGGTGCAAAAAAAATCTAAATATTGAGAAAATCATCTTTAAAGTTGTTCAAATTAAGTTCTTAGCAATGCATATTACTAATCAAACATTAAGTTTGTATATATTTACGGTAGGAGATTTACAAAATATCTTCATGGAACACGATCTTTACTTAATATCCTAATGATTTTTGGCATAAAAGAAAAATCTATAATTTTGACCAATACTCTATGTATTGTTGGTTATTGCTACAAATATACCCCAGCGACTTAACACTGCTTTTGTGCTCCAGGCTTAGAGCTTATATTGTTAAAATTCACTCTATTGGATATGTAAGATAATATATTAAGTATTTAAAGTATTCCGATGTTTATTACATTTCTTTTGTAAGGTAACATTAGATAACAGTAGAAAAAGAAAGCAGAGACAGATACAGACAAAGACAGCTGCTGAAGGACAGATTTGGAGCAGGTTTATGTCTTACTTGGTGTCTGCTGGGTCCCGTCGAGGAGGCAGTGCCCCACCGTTTGCTCAAAACCCTGGACTTGAAGTGCACTTGACACACGGGAGGTCCCACGCCTCCCCCTCCTCCTCCTCCTCCTCTTATGCCTTTTTTTTGCTTCCTCAGTTTCCAAGGATTCAGCGTTCCTGCTGGCTTCTAGTGTGAACCTGTGCTGGAAGAGCTGCAGTCCACCTGACTCTGCTGTCTTGTTCAGATGTACTTCGAGGAGGATCTGTACCAGTCTCTTCAGTGTGGGACTGTCAGAGTCATGTCAAAGCATGCTGACAGAACCAGCTTTTAAGTGATCAGAGCCACACTTGCATGCTTGATAACATTTCTGTTTCTCCACAATGGAAATAGAAAGGTGCAGAGGGGCTGTCTGACCTTGTCTCAATAAACTCCTAATTGTAGTTTTTAAGTTAAGGTATGTGAATATGATCATGCAGGATAAGGCATTCATATGTACTTTATAAGTAGTAATAAACAGCCAACATGCATGCTAATAAACAACTAGTTTATAGTGAGAATTTGTTTGAATATATATTTACATTTAGTCATTTTGCAGACGCTTTTATCCAAAATGACTTACAAATGAGGACAATATAAGCAATCAAAACCAACTACAGAGCAATAATATGTAAGTGCTGTGACAAGTCCTGGTTAATCTAACGCAGTACACATAGCAAGGGTTTTTTAATATAATAAATAAAAAGAAAACAAGTAGATAGAATAAAAAAAGACAAGTAGTAAAAATAGAAATAGAATAGAGAGTGCAAGTGTTAGAGGGTCAGGGGTTTTTAGAATGTAAATATATACGGTATGTGTGTGTGTGTGTGTGTGTGTGTGTGTACATATTTACTATATATATATAACAGACCATTTGTTTTGCTTATGTCATTGCAATTAAATTCCATGTAAATCAAAAATACTTTTTAGTTTTTGCATCCATTTAATTCTAGAATGCACTCATCTGCATTGAGCCAATGAATGGATATATACAGAGAACAATAACTAAGATATAAAAAGCATTTAAAGCATTACTTGGCACAAAATCCTTTGCTATTCCAGGCACTTAACCGTGAAGCAATGTTGTGCTGAAAATAAGCACAACCTGCTGTAACACAGCCCTAATATAGACAAGAGAATCAAATGGTTCCTGGGATCTTGTGAGCCGTAGAACTCAGAAACTTAACTTGAAACTTAACACGGCAAATGAAAAACTCTGACTTTGTGTTGTCTACAAAACCCTAAAATGTTCATGACTAAAAGTGTTCAAGCTCCAGGCCTAAGCGTGCACACGAGTATTTGGTGATTTCCAAAATGGCACAAGTGAGTCTAATGGAGTGAATTCTGCAGTGCCATCACCAGCTCTCCTGCTCGCTCTCTCTCTCTCTAGAAGGAATGGTATTCACTGTTTGTGTCTAAATGTTAAACTAGCATTTGTGTCCTGGAAGCCAAACACAACAGTGCGGTGGCTGTTTTCCATATTGTCCTCCTGATGGTCCTTACAAAGTCTCATTACCATTTATGTCTCATCACACAAGCATGGACAGAGATAAAGAGATATGAATGGGGGGGATATACAGTTTATTACCACCCAAGTGATGATTTTACGTCATATGACCAGTGTACGGTCCAAATTGCTATATGCGTAAAATGCATGTGCTCATTGTCTTATATGTTGCAGTATTGCTTGTGTATTTCCTCTAAACGCAGATAATAAACACAGCCTCTAGAAACAAGGGACGGCACATCAGAAAAAGTGAGGCCTAAGCGTGCACACGAGTATTTGGTGATTTCCAAAATGGCACAAGTGAGTCTAATGGAGTGAATTCTGCAGTGCCATCACCAGCTCTCCTGCTCGCTCTCTCTCTCTCTAGAAGGAATGGTATTCACTGTTTGTGTCTAAATGTTAAACTAGCATTTGTGTCCTAGAAGCCAAACACAACAGTGCGGTGGCTGTTTTCCATATTGTCCTCCTGATGGTCCTTACAAAGTCTCATTACCATTTATGTCTCATCACACAAGCATGGACAGAGATAAAGAGATATGAATGGGGGGATATACAGTTTATTACCACCCAAGTGATGATTTTACTTCATATGACCAGTGTACGGTCCAAATTGCTTTATGCGTAAAATGCATGTGCTCATTGTCTTTTATGTTGCAGTATTGCTTGTGTATTTCCTCTAAATGCAGATAATAAACACAGCCTCTAGAAACAAGGGACGGCACATCAGAAAAAGTGCGTTGTCATTCTTATCTCTGACAGAAAGCTGTTTTATTGGGCTGACCCTTGACCTTCATCAAATAAATATTTCAGCTGGACAAAATGTCTTTGATATGTGAAAGTCTGATAGGAGTCAACACATGCATACACATATCATCTCAGTTGTGGAGCAACAGCCCAGTTTTTCCACTTTCACATCTGAAGTAGAAAGCTTCTGTAGCATTATACACTACAGTTCAAACGTATGGAGTCAGTAAGATATTTACCTGTTTGTTCATTTATTTATTTGGAAAGAAATTAATACTTTTATTCAACAAGGATGCATTAAACCGATCAAAAGTGACAGTAAAGACATTTAGAATGTTACTAAAGATTACAAACTTTCTATTCATCAAAGAATTCTGGAAAAAGGTATACTAACTGTTATATTATATTACACTCTAAAAAGTGCTGGGTTGTTTCAAATATGGACTAACCCAACTGTTGGGTTTGAGAGAGAAAGAGAGAGAGAGAGAGAGAGAGAGAGAGAGAGAGAGAGAGAGAGAGAGAGAGAGAGAGAGAGAGAGAGAGAGAGAGAGAGAGAGAGAGAGAGAGAGAAAGAGAAG
>NW_015505428.1:556122-582383 GCF_001515645.1 Sinocyclocheilus grahami | reverse complement strand
AGAGAGAGAGAGAGTGAGAGAGAGAGAGAGAGAGAGAGAGAGAGGAGGCATCTCTTCTCTTTTTGGTAATAAATATTCATACAATTGATATTTATTATTGAGCTTTCTCAAGACCTAATTCCCTTACCACATTATTGACATTAAAAATCTACAAAACAGCAGAATACGTTTAACCTGTTCAATATTCAATATAATCACTAATTAGCATTAATAAATGTTCATTATTGACCTATTATTGTAGCTATTGTCCAAGCATACTGTACATCCTAATCTAGAGTTATACAGTTTCTCTAACTACTGAAATGTCACGTGTGGCATCTGATCTTCAGATAACGGCTAGCTGAAGGATATAAACAATACGGAAAGACACTGAAAGAAATAATGCATTTAGAGAAGAGAAAATAGCACCAAAATGATATTTGGGGGTTGTGGAAAGAAGCAAAATGTCATAATCGTTGTGCATTATTAGAGCAGCTTTAGTGGAAAAACATTGTGCGTGTCTGTGCATCATGCACATTTTTCATTTTTCTGATATATAAGCAACATTTTTAGGTCAATCAAAATGACCTAAAATGGTCAAATACAAACTAGATTCTTACTTCCGGCAGCTTTTGAAATCTTGATAGACCCCTTTTTCTTTTTTGTATACATATGCAATATTTATTTTCACTTTTTTCGTTTTTTAAAATGTCAAAAATGTCGAGTATTACAGACCGGTTGCTGGTTGTGTTGAATGAATACATTACTAAATAAAATGTAATTAAAAGACCACTTTTGTATCATATAGGATACAAATCAAACAAAACAGATGATACTTTATCACAAGTTTTTGGCTGAAAAATCTGGTGTAGGTGTAAAAAGAAATAATCCTAGTCCACCATAAATGATTTATCTATTGGATTAAATACTAAAAAGCTACCCAAGTAAACCAAGAGCGTTTAGGGTTGAGCTGTGAAACATAAACTGTGTGATACAGTGAGTAAGAAACAGCTGGTCAGTGCTAAAAATGAGAATTAGAATACAGTAACACTGATGATGTGCTGCTGTTTTACCACTGCACTTACATTCGCATCACACAACGGCCCCAAACGTCTAGCGAGGTTCTACATTCAGCGGTCAGTTCACAAAAGACAGTCTGGAGCAGTCCAGAGCAGCAGCGCAGGAAAGCTGGCGTTATCCGGTGAGAATCATCCAAGTGCTGACTAACATCTAAACAGCATTGTCAAAAATCTTAAGAGACTGCATTATACTCTCATCCTGCAAAACAAAAGCAGCAACAGCGGTGTTATTATGCATGTCCGCTTTAGGTTTCGATAAAGATAAAGCAAGCCTTACTTTTTGGCAGCAGTCAATGAATTCATCAATAGTTACTACACCGTCCTGGTTTATGTCCATTTTCTTAGGGGAGAAAAAAAAGGTGATTAAAATGGTTTCTAATGTATCGTAATCTAGCAATGCATATTGAAACTGACTTTTGATAGCGATTTTAATTAATATGTCTGATGCATAACCAGCCTGATCTAATTAAAAATGTGCATAATTAACAGATTTAATTGTTGCTACTTTATGTCTCAGTTTCCAGGAGAAATGTCCACTGGGTGCAGCCAAAATGTATAATGTTCTATTGTTGTTGTTGTTGTTTTTTTAATTACGGCTAATCCTTAATTTGATTTTAAATTACAATTTGAATCCAAAATTACCAAATGAAAGTATTTAAGTAACTCATAATGCAGTTTGAGTGTTTCTTGCCATTGCCTTTGATTGATTAGAGCTAAATGATATTTTATATTAGGTGATTAACAAAATCGTAGCACTGACATGAAAGTATAATAATATATATAAGTGTTATGAGAACATACAATAGGTTTGCATGAGAATCAGTGTGATATTTACGGTGCTAAAAATGAAAATTCTATTCAAACAGTTTTGGTTACCAGTTTTTCCCAATGTTAGAACATTTCTCAGAATATCTTCTGTCATGCTCCACAGAAGAAAGAAAGTCATACAGGTTTGAAATGACAGAAAGTAAATTTTTTGGGGTGAACTTTCCCTTTAACTGTCATGTTAAAAGTCATAGTGCTTCTAGCGCCACCCTGTGGACATTCTCACATGGAAATATTTTCCTTTAATGCACACAGTCACATTTTCCCATTATAATAGTGCATAAAAGCATTACTTGGAAGAACATTCTGACGTGTTGCCTCACTGCCTCTTCTTTCAGTCGTGGATGGATAGATTTCCCCATCAAATCATAAATAGACTTCAATATATCCAACATTTCCTGAAACAAAAAGATCAAATACATTATTTGCATTCAGTACTTTTTGATAGGAATCAAAATTCAAAATGTAGTTCAGTCAAAGACATCATCTTGTAGATTAAAATGCTTTCAGACCTCTTTAGTGATCTGTCCATCGTCGTTGATGTCGTATAGATTGAAGGCCCAGTTCAGCTTCTCTTCAGTAGAGCCTCTCAACAAAACAGAGAGATCACAGACTAACTCCTGCAAAGCCAAAGAATAAGACTTCATACTTCCATCGACACGTATTAAAGCTACTGAACAGACAAAGAACTGACATGATAAAGTGCCTGTGCATTCCTCATCATTAGTTTTATATAGTGTTAAAGGATTCATCATCTATTGCAAAAGTTTGGATCACATTCACATCAGGAAAACATGAAAAGGATAATAAATAATTATATATTTTTCTCATTTATTCCAAAAACAATGAAGTTAAAGATCCTTACCTCAAAGCTAAGAGAGCCGTTCTTATCTTTATCAAATGCATTGAAAAGAAACTGAGCATACTTTGATGAATCTAAAAAAAATAAAAACAATAAATATAATTATATTACCGCAGGTAATAGGTGACGTTTCGGTGACGTGTAAATATATAAACTAACTATTATTCTGATATTTCTGATTATTTTTGTTCGAACTGAACTGGGTAAGACTTTTATGCAGCTCCGTATGACTGCAATCTTCTCCACTTGAAATTGAAATGAGAAAAATTGCTGTCTTTCAATCATTTTAAAACAGTTATTTGGCAAATTGAAGATGACTCGATGACGTGTGATTGTTTTAAGTGTTCTTAGTTTGTTCTTGTTTTGTACATTTGTGATGAAACTGACTATATTGCTTGGACAGTCCAAAACTGTTTTATTATGCATTTAAGTTGTGCTGCTATTAAATTCTCCCATAACAAAATCAGGATTTTGATTTCATTTTTTCCAAGGGCTTAAAACGTTACACTGGTTTCATCCTATTGTAATATAACTTGTTAAAAAAGTCCATTCAGGTTTAAGTCCCCACCAGAATAGAAAAACAGGTACACACACACACACACACACACACCCACACACACACACTCACACACACCCACACACACACACTCACACACACCCACACACACACACTCACACACACCCACACACACACACTCACACACACCCACACACACACACTCACACACACCCACACACACACACTCACACACACCCACACACACACACTCACACACACCCACACACACACACTCACACACACCCACACACACACACTCACACACACCCACACACACACACTCACACACACCCACACACACACACTCACACACACCCACACACACACACTCACACACACCCACACACACACACTCACACACACCCACACACACACACTCACACACACCCACACACACACACTCACACACACCCACACACACACACTCACACACACCCACACACACACACTCACACACACCCACACACACACACTCACACACACCCACACACACACACTCACACACACCCACACACACACACTCACACACACCCACACACACACACTCACACACACCCACACACACACACTCACACACACCCACACACACACACTCACACACACCCACACACACACACTCACACACACCCACACACACACACTCACACACACCCACACACACACACTCACACACACCCACACACACACACTCACACACACCCACACACACACACTCACACACACCCACACACACACACTCACACACACCCACACACACACACTCACACACACCCACACACACACACTCACACACACCCACACACACACACTCACACACACCCACACACACACACTCACACACACCCACACACACACACTCACACACACCCACACACACACACTCACACACACCCACACACACACACTCACACACACCCACACACACACACTCACACACACCCACACACACACACTCACACACACCCACACACACACACTCACACACACCCACACACACACACTCACACACACCCACACACACACACTCACACACACCCACACACACACACTCACACACACCCACACACACACACTCACACACACCCACACACACACACTCACACACACCCACACACACACACTCACACACACCCACACACACACACTCACACACACCCACACACACACACTCACACACACCCACACACACACACTCACACACACCCACACACACACACTCACACACACCCACACACACACACTCACACACACCCACACACACACACTCACACACACCCACACACACACACTCACACACACCCACACACACACACTCACACACACCCACACACACACACTCACACACACCCACACACACACACTCACACACACCCACACACACACACTCACACACACCCACACACACACACTCACACACACCCACACACACACACTCACACACACCCACACACACACACTCACACACACCCACACACACACACTCACACACACCCACACACACACACTCACACACACCCACACACACACACTCACACACACCCACACACACACACTCACACACACCCACACACACACACTCACACACACCCACACACACACACTCACACACACCCACACACACACACTCACACACACCCACACACACACACTCACACACACCCACACACACACACTCACACACACCCACACACACACACTCACACACACCCACACACACACACTCACACACACCCACACACACACACTCACACACACCCACACACACACACTCACACACACCCACACACACACACTCACACACACCCACACACACACACTCACACACACCCACACACACACACTCACACACACCCACACACACACACTCACACACACCCACACACACACACTCACACACACCCACACACACACACTCACACACACCCACACACACACACTCACACACACCCACACACACACACTCACACACACCCACACACACACACTCACACACACCCACACACACACACTCACACACACCCACACACACACACTCACACACACCCACACACACACACTCACACACACCCACACACACACACTCACACACACCCACACACACACACTCACACACACCCACACACACACACTCACACACACGCACTCACGCACACCCACACACACACACACACTCTCACACACACACACACACATACACACACACACTCACTCACTCACACCCACACCCACACACACACACACTCATCACTCACACACACTCATCACTCACACACTCACACACACACACACACACACACTCACTCACTCACACACTCACTCACTCACACACACACACACACGGAAAAAGTTGAAGATAACACAATTATAATCACATGATCTCCTTTAAAATATTCCGTCCTACTTGAACTATTTGCTATTTGTAGGTCAAAATGTTCTTGTTTAAGAGTTGTTTTTGTACGAGGAGATTAATTGGGATACCAGAATGACCCACTTAAAGATCGGTCAAGATGTTACAAGCTGCTGCTAGAACTTAATCAATCCAGCCACCGCTGTCCACTGCTCACATTCACTGCTCCTGCAAATAACTAGAGCGCATCTTAGAGTTGCATTTGTCTAGTTCTGGATTTATGCAGGAAACATCAATTAATTAAAGAAAACACAATTATAAGATTTAATTTAGAATGTGTTATAGACATCCAAATGTTACCTTAGAGAGTTATATTTACCTGATTTGCCTCATTAAAAATTTGATTTGTTCGTATAAATTAATGTTTTTATACCCTAAAGTACAAAAGCCTAAAGGTATCCTATCGTTGTACCATATTTAGCCCTGTGACACACGCACTCTCTCTCTCACACTCTCACACTCTCACACACACACACTCTCACACTCTCTCACACACACACACACACATAATCTCACACACACACTCACACACACACACACCTCTTTAAAACGTTTTTCTGTTCTCTCACTTAGATGTGAACTGTGAAACTCCATATAGAGCTCTTACAGCCTCCCTCGGGTCTTTATTTAAAGCTCTTCTTGTCTCCCTTAGGTGTATTTGACCTTGTTTTTAATTATTTCTTCTTTTTATGACAGATGACCTTTGGTGTCATTCAGACCATTTAGTCAGTATGCAATACAGGTAATACTTTGCCAGTTTTTATATGTATATTTATACAAATAAAATAAATAATAATAATAATTTGGCGATACAATTCCCAGATAGCACACGTACGTCTGCAAGATGTCTGTTAAAGATCTTAACAGTGGTGATATCCTCAACTGTGAAAACGTCAGTGGGTGATATTAGCGCATCCATTTCCTCTGAACTACACCCATAATCTTCAAGGCTGATCACAGAACAAGACGTGATGTTGAAAACAGTCCCAGTGTTTTCATCTACACTTGCATCCTCGGTTGCAGAAGTATATTGCAGTTTTGCTGGGAAAAAACTCACAAAACGTACTTTCTCCCCAATTTTGGTGATATATTCCTTCTCTGTGCCAGAGTACACTGTACGACATTTCTTTTGGCCTTTGAGTTGCATGGCATCTGTCAGCAGGAAGAAAAGAGATTTGAAAGGAAACTCGTCTTGGGAAGTCGACCTGCCCCTGCCATTGTTCTGAACCAACTTCTTGAATTTTTCATGAAATTCAGGAGTAGCTTCAACATAGCTCTGCAGCGCAGCCATGTGCTCCGGTGTACTCCCTGGAATGGCCTTTTTGGATGTTGCGTTTCGCCACATAGTTTTAAAATCAGCATTGTTGTTAAGCTCTGTCTGCAGCAGACCTCCACTTTTTGTGACCATTTGCAGCATCTCTTTCCGACAGTTGTAGAACGAGTAATCAGCAGCTTCAGGAAACAAGCCCATGTGTATCACTTCTTCAGTTATCTGCACCACACTCTGAAAACACAATTAAGAATCACAGCGGAAAATTTGGAGCGAAGAAAATAAGTCAAAGACTTTTGATGAGTACCTTGAGTTAAACAGTTCAAAGTAGTGATGATAAATGTGAGAACTTACAGTGTACAAGAGCAGCAGGAGAAATGCATGGAACCTCAAACTTCCCATCGTATTAGTTGGCGTATGTGCACAGGTCTGGACAAAGACAATAACATGGACAACAGGCTAAAAATAAGGAAATAAGGTTGGTGAATACATGCTCACCAATATATATATATATATTTTTTTCCCAGCACAAACGGAGCACAAGCACATGCAGAAAATTGCATGAAACACAAAAAATCTTGATATCTTAAAAATACCTGTTGTGCATGATGCATTTAATTTTGTTAGAAACATTCGCCCAAAACAAGTGGCTGAAAACTATAACTGAAAAAGGCAGCACTCACCGTCTCAAGATGTCTGTATTTTTAGGGTCAGTTAGGCGAGGAGACAGCAAACGGTCAGAACTGCAGGGTGTTCACAGACTGACAAAAAAAAACATTTACAGGAAAGCTTATCAAGGCTGTGCTCTGCCTCTTCCTTCCTGCATTTCAATCGCTACCGTGATCAGGAATGAACAAAGCCAGACAGCAGAAGAATCTAACAATAGAACATTTTTAAAAAAGAAGAAAAATTAAACATTAAGAACGTAAGGCAAATATTTTTAATGAGGTGGTAGAATTATAATTGTCAGCCATGTGCAGAGATTCATTTAAAATAAAAAAAATCCCATATTGGAGTCAAAACTAGTCAAGAAATGGTTAACAAATTGTCATTTTTTGTGCTATTTGTCCCTAATTTTCATTTCTGTGGTGTCCACAAACAATGACTGACTGTTGTACAACTCAGAAAACGCTTCAGTGACGTCAAGGCTAAAATGTGACGGGTTTAAGAGGCACGTGATTTTTTATGTTGGGTGAGATCTATTGTGGATTATTTATTAAATACAACAAATAATTGCGTGTCTGATCTGTCTCAGGCACTACAACATTACATATTATTTACTTAGTCTTGAAATGAAAAGATCTTAAATTGAACCTTCTTTATTTTTGGAGGGCTGAATTTGGAATTGTTTGTCCTTGAGATGGGTTCACATATTATGTTTAGTATAATTTTTACCCGTGGCTATCAAGCTCAAAAATGCATTATTTAATGACTCATGCACTCAGAGCTTGCATCAGATATCCTAATATTTTCTTTCAAAATTAAAACGTTTCACCACAATAAAAATAGCAATGCATACCGAGAGAAGTAGTAAGACTTACAAGTCATTAATTTTGCAAATAATTTCAACTGCATTTCAAAAATATTTTGATATGAAAATTCAAATATTTTTCAATTAATCTATTAGTTAGTCTGCATTTACACTGCGTAATACACACCAGTTTTGACAAATTATATTTTTCTTTGGTCGATTGCTTATCACTACACTAAGTCAATCACTGCAATTTCAAAAGTGAATCTCGCATTTATTTAAATCCGGCGTTTACAGGTGAGTGAATTCTGACTAACCTGAACGCAGTGGTCGATCAGGGCTGCGTTCAGCCTCGACAAAAACGGTGCAAAACGTTTTTGAAAAGGAAACGGTGGTGCGTTCAACACTCTGTTCTGATGACGCAAGAGTTGCAGCTATGGCAGCTGAGAAGGCCATTCTTTGTGTTCAATTTTGAAGCATTTTTGGAGCCTGAAGGATAATCCACTTCTTACCTCCGGGACTGTGTTATGATCTACATGACCTTATTATTTTTATTGTGAGTATTAGGCTTATCATTATTGCTGATCACTGTTGTTGTGCTATTGTAATATTTACCGTTATATAATCAGAAGGGTATAGAAAAGTTTATGAAAGTGTCACTCCATAATACAATAGCAAAATACATAAATTGGTATAGTATTTTTATGTTACGTTAATCAGTGTCTAGCACACATTCCTAAGGAAAGGATATGGACTATATGGACCACCAAACAAGAGAAAACGCATCTCAAACCCCATTGCACACCGTTTCCAGGCACATGTCGTTCAACCTGGAAACCGTAGCAAAACAGTGCTCACCGGTTTGAGCTTGAACTTGCCCCAGTGTTTGTCTGATTTGTCGTTGTGTTTTCTGACTTGTTGTTGTGCTTTCTGAATTATTTTGTTTTTTAGACTTGCATTTGCGTTTGTAATTTGTTATTTTGTTTTCAGAATTGTGATTTGTTTCGTAGATTCCCACGAGGGGAGGTGCCTAGAGAAGTTTGTGAGTGTGTGTCTAAAACATACAGTCTATGGTCTAAAGTCTAAAGCAGAGTACAGTCAAGCTGAAGACGGTTTTAGGATTTGAAAGCATTCACAAACCAGTGCCGTGATTCAAACCCATCACTAAAACTTACTAGACATTAAGCTATGGAGGAATGTGAGCAGAGCAACAGTCCTACACATGAAGAACAGGTCAAACTGAAGAAAGATCAGAATAATGTGGCGCAATCACGTACGGATTTGGGTTTTTGTTTATACAGTTATGAATGCTGTGATTGTTTCCAAACCTGTGATTGTCCTGGATGCTGTGATTGTTCTGGATGTGATTGTTCTGAATTTTGTGAGCCTGTGTGTTCTGGATTCTGTGCTTGTTTTTCATTCTGCTGCGAATGTCTGGGATCAACTTGTGAGGCAAGTAACATTTAGAAAAACTTTTTTTTTTTAAACATTCCCTAACAAAGGGCCACTTTCTTAATTGCTCTCACGTTGTTTATTACTATAAAATCCTAATGTGTCAAACATGCTTTCATTCGGATTAAGTCACGAGAGATGTGACTAATATACAGATATTACTAATGTTAATACTGCATCTTTCAGTGCCTTTTGGATGCCTGAGTAAATGGATTTCTAGGGACGCCACAGAAGTCAGAAGAGTCTACAGCTCCGGGGGAAAACATCCGATACAAACACACATTGGGACATCTTCATGGAATATCACAATGCAATGATTATTAAACTTCACAAAGATGTTGTTGTTATCTGTACATTTACAAAAATGCAACTGTAAAATACACTCAACCAATGCTGAATTTCTTTTGTGGTAATGTCTGATTATAGCTTTAAATACAGAGTGCCCGAGAGTGAAGAGAAACTAAAATGCATCAGCGTAAAAACAAGTCTCTCGAGATTCTTGAGGGTTTGAAAAATGTCATCAGTTTTGGTTTTGTTTTGAGGAGGTTTCATCTAAACCAGATTTTGTTCTGCTTCAGGCAGAAGGAGAATAGTTAGTGTGATGAAATTAAGCAGAGGTTGTGAAGGTTTGGTCACATTAGACTTAATGCTCTTCACTTCCATTCATGAGATCCTCTGGGCTCCGTAAGATCAGATGAACTCTCACTCAGAACAGATCAACGGTCACAATTTTCTGAATTAATGAATTTGCTAGAATTTTAAGAACAATGCAAGCAACAGTCGGGTGTTTTGTTTACTGTGTACTCAAACAAACTCCTGACGTTTGGATTTTTTTCTTAAGCGTTTTCTTTAGTGCTTAATTATTTTTTTAATCAATTGACATGTAAGGGATAATGCATGGCTAGCTGTGCATTAAACGATTTTAATGCACGAAGTGGAAGTAAGAACCACTTGACATGAAGCATTAAAATAATTTAATGCACTGCTAGCCGTGCATCATCACGCTCATATCATGGTCATTTGCCAGCATTGACAAGTTAAAGCCAGTAACGATGTTATTTAACCGGAATGGTAAAAAGGACGGTTGACCTGCGTCTGCGCGTCTCTCTCTCAATGAAGCAGTGAGTTTAGTTACTTCAAAACCAGCGATTTTACCCCAATATAATGCAGTGATCTAGCATCTTAAGTTATTTTATAAACGTCACGGGGCAGCGCTGATGCGTTTCTGCATGTGTGCAATAATATCCAAACTCTGTGTGTGTGTCTATAGCAACCTATTAATATAGAACAGATTAAACTGACTTGGAACTACCTGTGCATTACACAGTTTTAATGCATACCTGCCAGCCAATCAGAATCAAGAATTGAGACCGACCATGGTATAAATATATATGTGTCCCTGCAGCACAAAAGCAGTGTTAAGTCGCTGGGGGATATTTGTAGCAATAGCCAAAAAAATATTGTATGTGCCAAAATTATCCTTTTTTTTGATGAAAAATTGAGACTGATGATATTAAATGACAAAAAAAAAAACAGAATTTAATCATGTTTTCTAATCTAATTATATAATCACAACCCACTGACAGCTTTTTTTTTTTTTTTAAATAATGTTTCATCCAGTTCCTGTTTACAGTTGTTTTGTCTTCTATATAAAATGTCTACTTTCATACTGTTCCAGCCGTCTTTAATGGCTTGACGATAAAATGAGTTACTGTCAAAGCAACGCATTTCAAATGAATCGTACTGAAAAATGAAAAGTCTCTGCAGTAAAGCACATCAGGTCAGAAGTCAAAGTTAAACGAAGCACGGTAGTCTCTCTCCCATCTCTGGTCTCGCTCTTCTCTCCTCTTAAGTTCTTTAGCGCTGAGCGTCGTTCCTTTCTCCTGTCTCAGTCTTTTCTCTTTATGCATGTGTTGCACTGCCTGAGGATCTCTGGCTTGGAAGTGTGTGACTTTGGGCTGCGGGGGCTCTCCGTATCCCAGGCCCGCCTGATCTCTCTTTAGTATCGTGCTGACTGGGTTTTTGCGGCCCGAGTGGGCGGGGCCCAGACCAGAGGAGGGGTTCCAGCCCAAGCGGAGCATCATTTTATAGCTGGTGCTGGAGGAGGGCAGGCAGTATTGAGGCGTGGCCGGGGGGCGGAGCTTACTGAACTGATGCAGCGTGGATCTGGAGTGTGTTTCAGTGCTGTCCGTGTATTGCACGGCACACACATCACACCACTGAGAACCAGCACTGTGGAAACACACGCAGACACACATCGTCATTCTCAGAGCTGTTCAAATTACACGTATTAGACCAAACAGCATTTTAGTGAGATCTTTTAATATGCCTATTTGACAGGATGCTCCACCTGGGAAGATACACTCAGATCAAAAGCACCGCAATACTGAGAGATGTGGATTGTAATGAAGTAAATAATGATCAGTTTCTTGCACAGGCCGATCGTTTCGCTTCATAAGACCTCAATATAAATCGTATTCATTTTGTGATCCTTCATGTGTTTTTTTTATTCTCAAAGACGAGCAGCCGCTGACTCACCAAGGCCCACGGTTTCAGCTAAAAATCTTTACTGTTCTACTGAAGAAAAAAAAGTCACCTACATCTAGGAACAAAAAAGGCCATTTTCAGCAACTGTTCCTTTAAGAGTCAGGAATGCGTAAGTGTTTGGACATCTGGACACCAAGCGAAGCATAAACCACTAACCTCTGTGCATGATTTGTAGTAGGTATGTTTGGCGTGTCAGAGATCACAAACTGCTCCAGTTCTCTCACTACATCCTGGTGACCAGCCTGCAGGGCCAGATCCCGGGCATCTCTGCCCTGAGAGAGAACCAGAAAGAAAACAGGACGGAGATAAAAAGAAAGGAAATGACTAAACAAGAACAACAACCTAATACAGCAATAGTGTTTCGACAGGACTGTGCGCTTAGGTAACAGGACCGCTTTCCATGAGGCCTATCAGTTGGATAATTATTTCAGTTTAAAGATATAGGACTCATTTAAAGTAATTGTTAAGTATACCAATGATTAGTTCACTACCCTTGTGTTATATGTTCACATTTTCTCTTTCTGACATCCCTTCGCTGGCACAGGCAGGGTTAGTATCGCTAGCCAAAACGGTTACAAAATATTTTTGCCAATAGAAATAAAGCTGAAATAACAAAATATACATATTAGAAATGTTAGAGTTGAGGCACTAAATATATTAATTAGATATAAATAAAAACTAAAACTGAAATGAACCCAAATAGAAATTATATGTAAAACTAGTGACAAAAGCACATGCCAAAAACTATAACAATAATTATATTAGCACAAAACAGACATTTTTAATATTATTATTTTTTAATACACCTTATTATTCATATTCAGTATCTTTTCATACATTATCATCTCCATAGAAAGCCCAGTGGTTTTGATGCAATACTACGAAGGGTGTAAGTTGAGTCTGCAGGATTAATGGTGGTGGGAAGTTACTTTAGTTACTTAACTTCAGTTAAGACTGCATGACCAACAGTACAAGACTTTAACTCAATCAAGCAACCATACTGCCAAAGCAGCAGCCAATGGGAAATCTGCACTGCTCTACTCCCATATAAAGGAGGAGGTGGAGAGATCCTCTCAGACGTGAGTGTTACGCACCTGTTTGTCCACCACTCCCACCCAAGCAGCTCCGTGACGCAGGAGCAACCGAACAGCCTCCGTCTGTCCTGCTTTACTCGCACACATCACACCCGTCCAGTAGAAATCATCGCGGAAGTTGACGTCACAGCCTCGCCGCAGGAGCTCCTTCAGGGCCTGAATGTCTCCCTCCTGAGCGCATCGGAGGAGTCTGTGTCCGTCTCGCTCGGAGCTGCTGACCGCTTCGGCACGAGCAGCTTCTCTTCTTCTTCGTTTGGGTCCTCGTGTCAAAAGATAACGGGCGATCATGACACAGCTGTACAGTTATCATAAACTAATCTCTGAAGGAATGCAAATGCTAAGATTAAAGAAGAATACTCATACTGTATATACTACTACTGTGAGATTTTTAATGAATGTTTTGAAGAGCACACATACTGTATAGATGACAGACTGATGCAACACTATTTAACTGTGTAAATCCATGCAACACCAATTTTAATGCAATTTATTTGTACTTTTAAAACAAATACACCTGTAGCCAAATCTCAAACAGAAAAAGTAGATTTTCACGTCATGATTTCATTGTATGCTTACCAACATTCTTCAAAATATCTTATATTGCGTTCAGCAGAATAGAGAAATTCTTACAGGTTTGATTTCATTTTTAGACGTTCTAACGGTTGTAATGAAGTCACAAGAGCAATGCCTCGGTTTAAGATTTTATTTCCTCATCCTCCCACCCTGCCAAAATGCAAATACATTTACAATTAATTTCAGAATTTCAGGCATGTCATGATGTTTAGTTTTTTGCAGCTGTGCTTTTAAGACATGCATGTAAAATGTTGCTAAACACAGTTAGGACAAATATAAACCCTGGCAACACATCCGTATCTGCTTTAATGTTTTGTATTGTTGTTGGTTTTTAAGGCGAGACACTACAGGCAAAAGAGTTTTTTTTAATGCATCTGGAAACTTTTTGGGGCTTTATGGCTTTTCATCAAGTCATATTCAATATATTTCAAATATAACACACACACTGAAAAAAATGTTCCCTTAGGGCAAGTTATTTATTTTTCATTGGCTCAAGTTAAAAAATATAGATGCGAATCATTACCATAATTTTTTTTTAATTGGATGAATGAAAAAAATGTTTCAGTGCATATCTAATGTTCATATTTAATTTGCATGATTTGTTACATTTTATTCCTGAAAAAAAAAAAAAGGTGAATTTTTTATTTTATTTATTCATTTTTTGGCTGTTGAGCCTGGCTTTCTCCAACATTCGGATTTTTGTTCTAAAAATGTATGCAAATGTGTGCATTTATGTTTATTATGCATTTGCATGTTTAAATATAACATTTCAGAAATCTTGTAATACAAACAGATTTTGCAATTCATGATGTAATAATCAGTCAACTGGGGAAGTACTTCATCTTTTTTTCAGTACACCATTGTTTCAATTGACAATCACTACTGATGTGGACCTGATATTATATCAATTATGAAGTCAAACGTCTCTACATGAATTAACCCTGGCAGTGCTGCTTCCTTTTCCATCACACTCTAATCTATTAGATATTAATATCTGATATTTATTTAGATCAAAATAAATACAGCTGCGCATCACAAAAATAAATTACAGATTAATAGATATTAAAATAGAAAGCAGTTATTTTAAATAGTAAAAATATTTCACAATTTTACTGTATTTCTGATCAAATAAATGCATGCTTGGTGAGCTAAAGAGACTTCTTTACAACACATTACAAATCTACAAAAGCCTAGCCTGGTCTAATCTGGGTTAGTTACTCAAGCTAGCTCTTAAGGCACAGTCTTAACATAATGACTATGTTTATGCAAATATATATATATATATATACAAGTTTCTTCAGTCCTGACCTGCTTTAGAATATCACTGAGAGTAAACTAACCGAGTCAGAGTTAAGAATAAACACACAAATACACAGATCTCTGAGAAGTAAACAGTGTTAGCTTTAGCATCTCACAAAGCAGAGCGATGCAGGCTAAAAACAGCCTTGTAAACTATGTGTAACTACAGCAGATCGGTCTGAAAGGTACACAACGCAAGACATTTTCAATTGAAAATCCGTGTATTTAGGAGCGATACCTGCGAAACCAGTGGATCCGGAAGAAAGACGCAAAGGATTCAATAAAACAGCAGACGTAAACACCGTCTTCTTCTTCGAATTTTATTGGCGGTTACCAACTTAAAGGTGCACTTACCGCCACCTACTGGACTGGAGTGTGGGCAGTACTTTGAGAGAAAGGACAATGAGAGAATAAAAAAAAAAAATCTATACAAATATATATATATATACACCCATCCCCCCCCCCGCCTATATATCTCCATCAAATTCTTTCACTTACCCCAGTATTTTCCGAATAATTCATTAGGAGCCTATGTATTTCCCTAGACATTGCTTCTCTTGCAGATTTCCCACGGTCATGTTTTGTTTTCCAGCGTGTGTTTCTAACTCTCTTCTGTCTTCCTCATACCTTTCACAATCTAATAAAATATGTTTTCCTGTCTCGTGTGTGTTGCAGTGTTGTGTTTCCTCTTCTCTGACCGTTTAGTACCGGGAAATCCTCTCAAAATACAAAATATTACACTAAAAATATAATGGAAATTTCTCAGTAATAAGAGCAATATTACTATTTATAATAGGCTATTTTTGGACCTAGTGAGATTAAGATACATTTTTCAAAACATTAAAATATCTTACCAATCCCAGACTTTTGTTAGACAAGTCTCTTCGTAAGAATAACTCTATATCAAGAACAAATGTGTAAATAAACACACACAGGAATGTCAATATGAGCAATATGCATTTTTATTGAATTTTAGTGTCAAACGCTGGAACTGCAGGTTGACAAAAATATGTTTCTGCTTTGAAAAAGTGTCCCATAAACAAACATAGAAAGACCGAGCGCATGTACAAAAGCCCTGTTGGTTAAATTAGTCCTTTCCTTCCAGTTTACGGTTTCGGAGAGGCTCGCTCCTCCATTCTTTGGCTGCTGAAACACACAAAAGCCCTTCTTGATGTCAAAACTAGCCAGAAGCACTTGTCATTCATTATAGGCATAAATCAGGAATAAGCACCGAGAACCAAACAAGCAGAATCTGCCAGAACCGTGCGGATCCATAAACGTGGGTATGGTTTCTATATGCAACAAGAAGACAAATTTAAAGATGAGCATGCAATAAAATGAAAACCAATAGACGTGACCCCATCAAATGTTGTGTTTCGGCCCAAGAGTTGAATTGCACAGTTTATTTAATACCTTCCGTTAGGTGCTCATATGTTACGCATTGCATGCCAAAAAAAAATAAAAATGCATTGAGAGACCACCGCGAACACTAACTAGTGAACACCTGTGAACATCAACAACTGAAGCTGGAAACATAATGCAATGTTAATCCCTCAACCCAAACTGTATTGCATCGGAAGCTGCTGATTTCTTTCCTTCGCTGCAGCGCTCACGCTGCATGCATAAATTCACAAACAATTAGAAAACAAAGCCTGTCACTGGGAGCAAGTGGAGGGAAACGGGTAAAATCCATGGAATAAGAAAAAAATGTGTTGTGTCTTTGGATGTCAGAATCAGAATCATTTTTATCAAATACTGTCGTCGAAGACACCATTTGAAGCTAAACGCAGATGTTTAAACGCACAGACTATGGATGAAACCTGCTATGATCACTCTACTTTTAAAGCATACATTTGATTTAAACAATAGCTCTACAAAATATTCACATGCAGTTCATAGTGGACATATTGTATTACAGTTACAGCATGAAATTTTACATAACATTTACCCGTTTAATCTCACAATTCTGGCTTTTTCTCGCAAATGCAAGTTAATATATCTCCTAGTTCGGGACTTTATAACTCAACAATTGCGCGTTTGTCAATTCTGAGGGAAAAAAGCCAGAAGTGTGGGATATACACGCATGATTCTGAGCCGAGGGGAAAAAGAGAGCATGACGAGTTGTTTCTTCTTTTATTCTTCTCTAGCCGTAAAGGCTATCTCTCCCGTGTTTTCTGCAACGAGCGCATCCCGAATGTTTACAAACCTATAATTAGCCTATTCCATTTTATTCAATGATAATTCAACATGTAGATCGTGTATTTGTTTTAACACATTATCATCAAGCGTTAATTAATTCAGTAATCTATCAACATAACATTTTTAATGTTGTTATAACTTTATATCAAGGGTTAAACAAAATATAACAATCTAATAACATTTATAAAGTGGAGAGTTCCGGTGCTTGGCTCTGATTGGCTGAGCCGCGTCTGAAGCTGTTGTAAATGACGCTACAAAGTAACACACAGCTTTGTTTACTTCTGTGTGTTGCTCGGCAACCACTTTGTAGCAACCACAACTGTTTCTGAGGAGCTACATTGTTTGGTGGAAGAATACTGTGTTTATTAATATCACTACACTTTATTCGCTCTGTTTTATTTTGTGAAACCTTACTACGTATATGCAATAACCGTTTTATAAAAGCAGTAACCCCCGTGAAGCCTTGGTTTACAGTGAATTTATAACAGCTAAGAGGGTATATATTATAACTCGTGCCTAACAACGCCCCTCAGCTGTTATAAATTCCCTGTAAACCACGGCTTCACGTGGGTTATTGCTTTAATTTAAAAAAATACAGATGTTTTTTGTGTCGCAGTACTGATGGAGAGAGCAGCTTACCTCTTTGATGAGATGTTTGACAGGCCTCTGGCCTCCACCAACTCCCCACACATTATCAAGCCGCATGATCTCCCTCTTCATGGAGAGCAGAACCGACGCTCGGTCCAGCGCAGCTCTGACCGTCAGGAACGAACACATCAGCGGGAAGAGTAGAAGACGAGACAGAAACAAAGCTGCAGCTCATTCCGTCTGCTTTCACACATCAGACAAAACCAACTGCATATTCATTCTAGCAGCCAGCGTACGGCGCACCGTCTCACCACTTCAATACCTTACTGAAAAACCAACCAGCATCATGAAATGTTACTTCTACTAATTCAGGCCAAATTCTACCACTGCTTTGGCAATTGCAATTCCCACTCTGACCCAAATGCGACTCTCGCTGTGACTCCCTGAACTCACATTAAATGATCTGGAGGCGCCTCGTGATTTAACGCATAAGACTGCTGGCGGATATCCAGTCAAAGTCACATCAAGCTCACCTGGCATGGTCACAATCTACTTTGCCTTTGTAGCAGTCGAGGAAGCTCATGGGTATAGCGTGGTCAGCAATGGCTCGTGCAATAAACTGACCGAGCATCTGAAGAGAGGAAAGGATGCATGTAAAATGGAGAATGGTCCATGGTCATTTCCCAGCATTGACAAGTTAAAATTATGATTATTTAGCTCTAGAGTTCAAATCAGACGCAGATGAAGTACTGCGGTAAGATCACATTTATTTGAATGAATTAATTATAACATTTATTTGATTTCATTATCAATTGATCGTGAGATGTGTGTGTGTTTGTGTGCATCAATTAATATAGAACAATGATTAAACTGACTACCTGTGCATTAATCAGAATCAGAATCCAGGACTCAAACAGACCACGACATAAATTCAAATATTTTATATATATATATATATATATATATATATACACACACACTACCAGTCAAGTTTTCGAATGGTAAGATTTTTAATGTTTTTTAAAGTCTCTTCTGCTCACCAAGCATGCATTTATTTGATCAGAAATACAGTAAAAGCAGTAATATTGTGAAATATTTTTACTATTTAAAATAGCTGTGTTCTATGTGAATGTGTGTTAAACTGTAATGTATGTCTGTGATGCGCAGCTGTATTTTCAGCATCATTCCTCCAGTCTTCAGCGTCACATGATCTTCAGAAATCAGTATAATATGCTGTTAATATGTTGATTCTTGCATCATGGACTTCATTAGAGTTTGAGATATTTCTGCTGTACCTGTGGGGCCTCCGGTGTGTCCAGGATCAGGTCTGGCAGCTCTTTCAGCATTTTGTCGAACGCACGAGACATGTCGCTCTCCGAGAGCACCTTTCCAGACAGGTCCGAGAGCAGACGAGACGTGAGCTCCCTGTGGCTGGCCTTGCCTTCCAGAGACAGAGACACAGCCAGAGACGAGAACTCATACTTGTGATGGCCCAAGTTCAGCTCTTTGAGCAGCATCTACCAGACCAAAGAGAGAAAACTGATCAAAAGTTCAACTCTGGAGGACAGCTGGGATGTGAATTCTCCTTTTAAACCTATTAACTTGCATGATTGTTTTCCAGTTGTTATTTTTATCCCCAATTTCTACCTGATAAAACAGAGATGGGCATAACTACAAAATGTAATCATTTCTTTTTCCACTCTAGAAATTATGGACGTCGGTTTTCACCACTGAATAAAAATAAAAAAAGGTCACTGTGCCTTTATATCTCCCAATTCTTTTTTTTATTTTCTTGCAACTGTGGGTTTACATCTTGCAATTCTGACTTTTTTTCTCAGAGATGCGTGATAGAAACTCGTAATTGTGAGAACAAAGTCAGAAATGTGGGATACAATGTTGCAACTGTAAGAAGACAGTCCCTCGGAACTGGACTTTATTTCTCGCAATCGTGAGAATTCCGGAAAAAGTGTCAGAATTGTGAGTTTACACTGTGCCCTTATATCTCCCAATTCTGGCTTCTTTTCTCACAATTTGAGTTTATATCTCGCAATTCTGACCTTTTTCTCAGATTTGCGAGACACAAACTCGCAGCCGCACGGGATAAAAACGCACACCTTTGACTTTTTTCTTGCAACTGCGAGTTTATATCTCAATTCTCACTTTATAACTTACGATCGCGAGTTTGCATATCTTGCAAAAAGTCCGAACTGCAAGATAAAAAAAGTCACAATCACATTTTTGTTTAGTCCGTGTTATAAACGGGAAATCACTGTTAAAATTAGGCTTCCTCTTTTATCCGAGCTCAACCCTGGATCTTAAGATGGTGAATAAAAAACTTGATTTAGATTTGACTCTTAAGCTGTGTTTCTGGTTGAGAAGCACTACTCTAATGGTATACGGTGAATGTTTAGTCTCAGCATCATCTCCTCTACATTACTCTGAGACTAAGGCTCTGTTGCTCATCAGCTGCAGCTCACCTCCACTTCTTTAGTGTCTCCGTGCTCAAAGTACTCCTGCACTATGGGGTTGATGGTCTTCTCGAGCTCCCTCTCGTCCAGCTCTGGCACTACCGTGGCATACACCGTGTCTCCCTGATACACAAACAGAAGTCTCACACTGGGAGAAATGCCTTTACTGTACACGAGGAGAAAATAAGGGGACAACAAGTACATACTAACATCACTGCAACATTCAAACAGCAGGGTTTTCAGAACCACTTCCAGCTCTGACTATCTGAAAACAGCCAGCCGATTCTTAAAGCAACAGTTCACTCATTATTTACTCACCCTCATGCTCAGTCACGATGACATGATGCAGGAATCAATTACTGACATGTCACTATATTTGATTTGGGAGCTGAAAACATGAGCTCTATATATACACACATGCATGTGCATTACATAGCTTTTATACTATGATTTCCTGATTTAATTTGATTTCACGGAAATCAGAGAACTGTTGCAAACACTGACGCTTTTCATTTATAACCCACACATACTACAGGAACAGGAAGCAAGCGCGCACTAAATCCACATTCAAGGGCAAGTGTATCCCATCATGCATCATGTTCTGGAAATAAATCGTGAGACGTTTTGTCGAGATCTCTCGAGATTTCGCGGAAACCTTTCCAGTGCAAGTTAAATAATAATAATTGGATATTTGTGGAAGCTTATTTCTACCACTGAACAAAAATACCAAAAAAGGTGGTAATTGCGACTTTTTATCTCAATTCTTTTCTTTTCTTTTTCTTGCAACTGTGGGTTTACATCTTGCAATGCTGACTATTTTTCTCAGAGATGCGTGATAGAAACTCGTAATTGTGAGAAAAAAGTCAGAAATGTGGGATAAAAAGTTGCAACTGTAAGAAGACATGGACTTTATTTCTCGCAATCGTGAGTTTATATCTCAATTCTGACTTCATAACTCACAAATGTGAGTTTACATAAACATGCCGCCACAAATAGAGTGCAAGTCTGCGGGAAACACTGTTTACCATAAACTGAAGTATACTAGTATTCTTCATGTGACCGCAGGTGTGCTCTTACTTGTGCAGATTCATCATAGTTAGGGTCGTTAGCGTCGAGTTCCTCCACCTCATACACCATCCCCGCTGCTCCCCACACACCTTTACCTCCCGCTCCACCTGCTCACAACAACAACCCGTGAAGACAGACAACGGCAAAACACAGAGAGGAAAGACCTCGAGATAGAAGCATTTATCCAACAGAAGAGGTGACCGTTACATCTGATATGTGACCCTGCAGCACAAAAGCAGTGTTAAGTCGCTGGCGTATATTTGTAGCAATAGCCAACAATACATTTATAGATTTCTCTTTTATGCCAAAAATCATTAGGATATTAAGTAAAGCTCATGTTCCATGAAGATATTTTGTAAGTTTCCTACCATAAATATATAAAAACTTAATGTTTGATTAGTAATATGCATTGCTAAGAATTTCATTTGGACAACTTTAAAGATGATTTTCTCAATATTTAGATTTTTTGCACCCTCAGATTCCAGATTTTCAAATAGTTGTATCTTTCAGCTGATGCACAAATCTCAATTTTGAGAAATTGAGACTTAAGACTGGTTTTGTGCTCCAGGGTCACATATGAGGAATAACTATAGGTAAAAAAAATAGTTTTCATTTGCATAATAATTGTATTAAATATGTTTGAATTGAAAGACATAATAAAGCATAAAAAAAGAAAACATTTTAGGATCATTCTGCAGCAAAACTAACTACATCATGATTCATCACATCACACAAATAACTCGAGTTACTATAAAAATTGGAACATTTGAAAAAAAACACATCTGACCTTTTTTGGGCAGTCCCCGGCCTTTTCCGGTCCGTGACTTTCGGTCATTTACAGCAGTTTTGCCCTTCGGGCTGTGTGGATCGGCAGTCGGCTCTCCTGACACCGAGTCCGAGAGAGATTCGCGGGTGGAGTCACGGGACGATGACTTACGCAGGCGCCGCTTAGCCTTAGCTTTCAGCCGGGCCTCGTGCAGGGCCTTTTCCTGAGGGGTCCAGTTCCCGTTCACCTCCAGCTCATTCAGATCCTCGCTGCTGTAAGATCTGTCCTCCTCATGCTGCTTCTGCTCGAGCGAGAACACACCTGTGCCAGACACAGAGCCAACGGACAGCTGGTTACAGAACGGCCTAAAATCTGATCTTCCTCTGGATTTCCGTCTTGTGTTTCAGTGCAAAAGCAAGAGGCATAACTTGAGAAGCTGACATATGTGACCCTGGAGCACAAAACCTTGGGGTCAATTCTTGGGGTCAATTTCTCGAAATTGAGATTTATGCATTATCTGAAAGCTGAATAAATGATCTTTCCATTGATGTATGGTTTGTTAGGAGAGGACAATATTTGAAAATCTGGAATCTAATGGGAGCAAAAAAATCTAAATATTGAGAAAATCATCTTTAAAGTTGTTCAAATTAAGTTCTTAGCAATGCATATTACTAATCAAAAATTAAGTTTTGATATATTTACGGTAGGACATTTACTAAATATCTTCATGATCTTTACTTAATATCCTAATGATTTTTGGCATAAAAGAGAAATGTATAATTGTGACCCATACAATGTATTGTTGGCTATTGCTACAAATATCCCCCAGCGACTTAACACTGCTTTTGTGCTGCAGGGACACGTTTATTTTTTGCAATGCATGCAATCACATTATGATTCTAAGACTTTCTGCTACGAAACCGTTTCAAATTCCTAATTTATTACGTTGCTTTACACAACAAATGTGCACGGTAAAATAATAAACATAAATATACAAACTAGGCTCCTAAAAAAAAATTTATTCTAGCGCCAAAGATTCTCAATTTAATGTCTGCCATTTAAATGTCAAAAATAAGTTTCACGCATCATATATCCGGCATACGACTTGAACTAAACATTCACGGTCTTGATATTTCACAGACATTTTTAAAATGCATCGTTCAATCTGTTATCAATCAGCTTATGGAGAAATGTTTGTCTTTCCTGCACACCTGCTCAGCTCTCATGTTCACATCTGATGAACCTTGAAAAACAGTGTTCTAGTTCTCAGCCCTAAAAGCATGCAACCATCAAGATATTCAAGCTTTTTCACTCCCTCTTTGAGTCTTTCCAAACCCAGAATATTCATGCACTTAATGCAGCAGTGTGTCCCAATATATTTCAATACTCATCATAAGAAAATCCTATATTTTCTGGGAATATAAATCACGTTTTTTTAACATATGAAATGTGCTTCACTTTCTATTCCAAAGCGAGTTAAATGATGCAACCAACATCAAGCACATTTGGAAGTTATTACTCTTACCTAAAACTACAATTTAAAACTATTAAAAACATTTTTTGTTAACTGAAGTAAAGCTGAAATAAAACAAAAGATAAATATTAGACGATAAGCTTAAACTTTAGACACGAGGAATAGAAATGTTGCACTGGCATCTAAGTGATAGTTAACGCACTAAACTTGCAAACTGGAAATAAACAAAAAAATAGAAACATAAATAGTAACATTAAGTAAACACGGTAACACTTTAAAATAGGGAACACTTGTTTTCCCCTCAATGAATTCCTAATTTGCTGCTTATTAATGATTAGGAAGGTAGTTTTTAAGTTTAGGTATTGGGTAGGATTAGAGATGTAGAATAAGGCATTAATATTATGTGCTTAATTAGTGCTAATAAACTAGTAATATGCATGCCAATAAGCAACTAGTTAAGAGACCCTAAAATAAAGAGTTACCGTAAAAACTAATAAAATGATCAAATTAAAAATACAGGGCTCCACAGTTAGGCAGCTATTCATATAATATCCAATTTGTCTGCATGCAAAACAGAGACACACTTTCAATATACACTGCCGGTCAAAAGTTTGTGATCAGTAAGACTTGTAATGTTTTTTAAAGAAGTGTCTTCTGCTCATCACGGCTGCATTTATTTGATCAAAAATACAGGAAAAAAACTGTAATCTTGCAAAATGTTATTACAATATAAAATAATGGTTTCTATTTTAATATCCTTTGAAATATAATTTATTCCTGTGATGCAGCGCTGAATTTCCATCATCTTTCCTCCAGTCTTCAGTGTCACATGATCTTCAGAAATCAGTCTAATATGCTGATTTTGCATAATATAAAATGCATGTGGTGGAGATGATCTGACGTATCGGCCTTTTATTAAACAAATTAAAACCTCAGCAATCAGAAGAAAGTTATAAAGTAGACATCAAAAATCAATTACTAAGTAATAATTCCTTTATTGTGCATGAGCTATAATACGTTTTTTTCATGCAAGAAATAAATCAATATCTCCTCTAAATATAGAGAGTGTGTTAGACAAGCGTGCAACTGTTTTCTTCCTCCAGAACTCCATGTGGTGACACGTGATCTGTTACTACTATTATTACTATTGCTATTATTACTACTATGAGCGGTATCGTTTTACGTTTATGTGACTACGCATGTAACAAAATCCCATTTACTGTTTGCTGCTAATATGCAGGGGGAAAAACAGCTACATGATCAGAGAATCAGAGGGACTAAATGTATATTTTGCTTAATTCATGCGAGTGCATTTATTTAATGACTCTGGCTACATTTCTTGATATTAAAAAACACAGTGAGCTATGACTGAATGTGAACACGGTCATAAAAATGAGCTCTTGTATCTCTGTGTACGCGTGTAAATGAATTGTGCTCATTTCAATACAAAACATAACGTAAAAAAGGCCAAAAACTGATATGACGACAAAAGTTTAAAAACACCAAGTGACAAAATACCAAAATCTGTAGCTGCGTTGGTCAAAGATTTCTGAAACTTTCCACATTTTAATTTTGACACAATTACTTTTAGTTTTCGATTATTTGTAAAGATATTTTCCAATATGATGATACCAATAATAAAAACAGACATAACCAAGTCGGTCGGTTATATGATTCATACGCTAAAGTCAGATAATCATCAGATAAGGGAAACTCACTGAAGCCAAGATCTGTGTGCAATCAGAAACTCCAGGCAGGCCAATAAACAGTCAACAACAGCATTTTCATGGACTTTGTGCATGAGATTCTTGTGCCGAGCAGCCAAAATATGCAAATTCGTATCTGAATTCAAATATCTTTATTAGGCATGCTCTTGAGTGGTTCAGATCATTTCTTTCTAATAAGACCTTTTCAGTTAATATCAGTCAACTTTACTCCAAATCTGCACCATTGATTTGTGAGGTTCCCCAAGGTTCAATCCTGTTCTTACATGTCTACAGGATATTATTGCTCTCTTTATATATATATATATATATATTAATATGCAGCTGTGTATGCATGTAATATGTTAAAGTCCGAAGCTGATCGATCACTGCGTTTCTGGTTTTCTGTATTTTATATGCATGCACTTGTTTATTTTTCATCATCCCTGTGGAAATTAATATGTTTGTTTGTATGTGTGTGTGTGTGTGTATGTGTGTGTCTCTCTGTCTGTGTGTGTGTGTGTGTGTGTGTGTGTCTCTCTCTCTGTGTGTGTGTGTGTGTGTGTCTCTCTCTCTGT
>NW_015505428.1:552028-554032 GCF_001515645.1 Sinocyclocheilus grahami | reverse complement strand
TAGTTGCATTTTTCCAGTTGCCAAATATGTTAATGTACTGATTTACTTCCATTTCTGGCGCTATGGCATTTCTGTACGGTGCCGGAGATGTTAGCGTGTCTCTAATAAGATCGGTCACAAACATAATCCCTGCACGATCTAATGTGTAGCATCTTGTTAACTCACTGTCATGCATTGTGTGCAACACATTTCTTCTCCCTCTTCATGTTTCGTCCATTTTCTCCACTGCTAAAGAAACTCTTAAGCCTCTTAAAAGTCCTCGTCCGTACTCCTAACAATTTTGGACCTTAAGAGCTCTTTTAAGGGTTAAGATGCTTTCTGAATTATTTTCTTCTTTACTAGGATCTTTTCTTTAATTTTAAGAGGAAACATTTCTAAGAATACATTGATACATTAGAATTGAACTAACCTGCCAAGTGCATTGTTCATGCATCTGTGCTTGTGTGTGTATGTGTATTTGTGTGTGTGTGTGTGTGTGTGTGTGTGTGTGTGTGTTTGGGGGTATAGCACTGATCTGGACCTCTGCACTCATGCATTTCTGAAAGAAAATCACGAGGAACGTCTACAAAACACTCCTTAAACTCACGGTGGCAAGAAGAAAAACAAACTAACATCCGGGTATCTCAGAAAGGGGGCGTAGTGTTAAATATAGTTCCGCAACAAAGACGCTTAATGATTTTATCGTATGCTAGATCACAAATAAAAACATGCGATTAGAAAATAAATACATTTAATGACACGACCAGTCATTGAATATTGCGTTGCTCATAAACCAATTTTGCAGCACTAAGCACGTTAGCTCCTGTCTTTTGGCTCCAAGCTGTAGAGCTCACATTACGAACGAAGAGTTAATGTGTGTAAAATCTAAGAAAAAAATAAGCTACTACGAAACAATAAAAAGCTTTGCTTTAAAGAGTCACCGTGTCTTTATGAGCTCAATTAAACATCCTGGTTTTAATGCACAGCTCATTTTATACGAGTTTATGCAATAAACAAGCCTTTCTGCCAGAGCACATGGTGCAACGCGACAGCAACTAAAGGCTGCAAAAGCGACACGGTAAAAGACCAACTGTGCATGCATAATCTAAATGCAAGCTGAATGCATTCATGCATTTTTTAGGACAACCAGTTTAATGTTCGTACCATCGTTTTGAGGGCCAGTGGTCCATGCTTCAATCTCAGTCGCCATTACTCGCTTGTTTACCGTCCTCCTAAGCCTGCAGATCACGGAAACATGTAGTAAACTCATTAAAAACAAACGTGCAAAATCACGTGCTTTACATAACCAACACAAATGCACCGTGTTTGATCAGTAGAGGTCTTCTGACCGTAGTAATTTACGTTTTAGTTCTAAATGCATTGAGCTTAGCCTCACCTTAAACTGAAGGCTCGCTTTCACTTAAAGTCTAGCTGTAAGGTTGCTGGTAATGTAAACAGTCCTTGAGGAAAATAAGAAGATGCGTCAAAAATGTCTTCTTTGATTATTAAAGGTCTACAAAAATATAATTTGCATTGGCAGTGCACGTTGCAGAGAGGGAGCAATAACACGGACAGTGTTTTTAACTTCAGACAGCTCATAGCACGCCTCATGCATATTCATGAGCTGAGCTTGTCTTTCGCCCAATAAGAACGTGGACTGTTCGGCAGCGGACGAATGAGCGAGGCGTGTGCCTCATGAATATTAATTAGGCTACTGGGCTGACGCTTCAGGAAACGTTCAAAGCAGCGTCAGCATCATAAAATTAATATTCATGAGAGAAGCACTCGCCGTGATGTTGGATTGGTGGCTTGGCCGTCTGAACTGGGATTGGTGGATGAAGGGGCGGGATTAAAACAGTTCGTCCAATCACACAGCAAAGACAAACTAGGCGGAGTTTGAGGAGTTTGTTACTTTGGTAAACACGTTTCAATTTCCGCATTCTGAAAATACCAGTGTGGTATATTAAATTACACACAGTGTGGTGTGTGTGTGTGTGTGTGTGTGTGTGAGAGAGAGAGAGAGAG
>NW_015505428.1:517465-551933 GCF_001515645.1 Sinocyclocheilus grahami | reverse complement strand
GAGAGAGTGGATGTGTGTGTGGTTTGTGTGTGTGTGTGTGTGTGTGACAGAGAGAGAGAGAGTGTGTTGTGTTGTGTGTGTGAGAGAGAGAGAGTGTTGTGAGTGTGTGTGTGGTGTGTGTGTGTGTGAGGGAGAGTGTGTGGTGTGTGTATGTGTGTGAGAGAGAGAGAGTGTGTGGTGTGTGTATGTATGTGTGAGAGAGAGAGAGTGGTGTGTGTGTGTGTGTGTGTGTGTGTGTGTGAGAGAGAGAGAGTGTGTGTGTGTGTGTGTGTGAGAGAGAGAGAGTGTGTGTGTGTGTGTGTGTGAGAGAGAGAGAGAGAGAGAGAGAGAGAGTGTGTGTGTGTGTGTGTGTGTGTGTGTGTGTGTGTGTGTGTGTGTGTGTGTGTGTGTGTGTGGTGTGGTGTGCCTTAAATACAAATAGAGCCTTTAAATTCCCCTGTGTGGCATCAAATCAGCTTGACATTAAGTCTTTTGTTTTTGATATTTCCCCCTATGAATCAATTATTATGAATTATTTCCAGAACAACTTTATTTCTTTTTTTACATTAATTCATTTAGGTCAGGTCAGAAACAGTTTGTAGTTGCACTATTGGTATCAATTATAACATCTGATTATAATTCAGTAATTCAACAAATGAAATGTCTCTCTTTTTAAATGACTGATAAGCAAATGGTACAATTTTGAAGCAGATGTTTTCATTATGTATGTAAGTTTTTATTTGTTTGAAAAATTAAAAGCAAGGAGATGAAGCTGCATTATCATAAGGTTGTATGTAATTTTCCTTCGCATTCAACAGAAGTAGAAACTTTATAAAGTTTGGTCAATGGCATAATGTAGGAAGCAGGAGAAGAATTTGTGAAATTATGTATATTTATATTTTTTGCTCTAATTTTTCAGAATTAAGTAAATTAATATTTTGCAAGTAGTCGGACCGTGTGTGCAACATAATGCCATATTTTGGTTAAAATCATTTTGTTTTTCTGTAAGATAAATCATACTGCTGCCAAACTCTATTCAAATTCAAGTTCAGCTTTATTTATTAAACACTTTTAACAACAACAGACATTTCAAAGTGCTGTACAATAAAGAGAAATACATAAGTACAGAATTAAAAGACAATAAGAATCTTATAGACTAATGAAACCTATTAGATTAAGCCTTCAGTCCCTTAACTGGCCCAGACTAGTTACATTATTGATACATTGCTCTTTAATGGTTAATATAATGATATCTGTTTTTCCCTGATCACCTCAGTTCTTTTGCTGGACATAATAACATGAGTCAACCAAAGATGTGTCTGCGTGAGAGGTGATTTTTAAAGATTTCTCTTTTAAATAACTTGCATGCTGTAAATCATGGTTTGCATCGTTTCTGTATGATACACTTGGAGGAAGTTGAAACCTTTGATTGGCCTGGTTTCTGCAGAAATTAGTCATAGAAACAGAAATACCACACAAACAATGAGTGTGTAAACACTCACAGTGCATGGTGGAAAAAGCCTGTGATGTAAAAGTAGGCTAATGACTTCTCCAAAAGTTAGACGGAATTAAAAGTCAGCTAAACCGAAGGTGTTAGGCAGAGCCTTTTGCGCTGTACAAAACATTTTGAGTTTGCTGTTCACGAGAAGCATTAAGTGAACCACAAAAAAGTTCTCAGAACACCTAAGATAAGAATTGTTTACTTGCATGAAAGCTTTCATTGGTAAAAGCCTTGATGTTCATCATTCCACTGTAAGACTAATAGTCTATAAATAGAGAACGTTGAGTGCTGCTGCTGCTCTTTCATGAGTGGGTGTCCTGCTAAGATGACTGCAAGAGCATAGTGCAGAAAAGACTTGCTAAGAACATGCTAATATCTGCTTTACAATGTAAAAACACTAAACAAGAACAGTGTCGAGTGGGAGGACACCACTTAGCCTTCCCACTTGCATGCTGTAAATCATGGTTTGCATCGTTTCTGTATGATACACTTGGAGGAAGTTGAAACCTTTGATTGGCCTGGTTTCTGCAGAAATTAGTCATAGAAACAGAAATACCACACAAACAATGAGTGTGTAAACACTCACAGTGCATGGTGGAAAAAGCCTGTGATGTAAAAGTAGGCTAATGACTTCTCCAAAAGTTAGACGGAATTAAAAGTCAGCTAAACCGAAGGTGTTAGGCAGAGCCTTTTGCGCTGTACAAAACATTTTGAGTTTGCTGTTCACGAGAAGCATTAAGTGAACCACAAAAAAGTTCTCAGAACACCTAAGATAAGAATTGTTTACTTGCATGAAAGCTTTCATTGGTAAAAGCCTTGATGTTCATCATTCCACTGTAAGACTAATAGTCTATAAATAGAGAACGTTGAGTGCTGCTGCTGCTCTTTCATGAGTGGGTGTCCTGCAAAGATGACTGCAAGAGCATAGTGCAGAAAAGACTTGCTAAGAACATGCTAATATCTGCTTTACAATGTAAAAACACTAAACAAGAACAGTGTCGAGTGGGAGGACACCACTTAGCCTTCCCAAAAAAAAACACAAATATCAAATCCTCATCCCAACTGTAAATTATGGTTGGAAGGTCATTATGGTTTGGGGTAATCAGTGATATATGCATATACTAGGAGGCCCTCTTGTACACTATCTGAGGCTCAGCAGAATGTGGGCGATGTGACAGGACAACAACCCGAAGCACTGTTGCCCAGCGACAGCCCCAAAACATTACTGCTCTTGAGGAATGGGCCAAAATACCAGCAACCGTGTGTGAAAACCTTGTGAAGACTTACAGAAAATGTTTGACCTCTGTCATTGCCAACAAAGGGTATATTATAACAAAGTATTGAGATGAAATTTTGTTATTGACCAAATACTTATTTTCCACCTTAATTTGCAAATAAATTCTTTAAAAATCCTACAATGTGATTTTCTGGATTTTTTTTCTCATTTTGTCTCTCATAGTTGAGGTATACCTATGATGAAAATTACAGGCCTCTCTCATCTTTTTAAGTGGGAGAACTTGCACAATTGGTGGCTGACTAAATACTTTTTTTCCCCACTGTATGCTTTCTGTCATCATGACCTCAGCCCAACTCGGATGCTTTGGCTTGGCCTCAACTAGACATCCCATCATAGCATAGATTTAGGTACTTTCAGAAAATCTGGGCATTTTTCCCTCATGGAGCTCAGAGGAGTATTTCTTGTAGTTCACCAAAAAAATTACAATTCTGTTCATGCATTCTTACATACAAACAGTACAGATATGAGCATTAATGTGACACGTGTGCATGTACGTATTTCTTGTAGTTCAACAAAAAATGGAAATTCTATTATGTACTTACTCTTGTCTCATGTTATTTCAGACCAATGGGGTCCAAAACAACATCTTGCTCAACAGAAATAAATGGTGTGTGTGTGTGTGCGTATTCGTGAGTGTGTGCGCGTGTGTGTGCGTGTTCGTGTGTTCGTGTGTGTGTGTGCGCGTGTGTGTGTGCGTGTTCATGTGTGTGTTTGTTTGTGTACGTGTGTATCTGTCTGTGTGTGTGTGTGTGTGTGTTTGTTTGTGTGTGCGTGTGTGTGTCTGTCTGTGTGTGTGTGAGAGAGAGTGTGTGTGTGTTTGTTTGTGTGTGTGTCTGTCTGTCTGTCTGTCTGTGTGTTTGTGTGTGTGTGTGTGTGTCTGTCTGTGTGTGTGTGTGTGTGTGTGTGTGTGTGTGTGTGTCTGTCTGTCTGTCTGTGTGTGTGTGTGTGTTTGTGTGTGAGAGAGTGTGTGTGTGCATGTTTATGTGGTTTATGAGGACACAAATTTGTATAATAATATGGGTATGACATAGGTATTACAACAAGAAGGTGATTTATGAGGACATTTGCAGTGTCCCCGTAATTCAAAAGGCTTATAAATCACACAGAATGGAGTGTATTGAAAATCTAAAAATGCAGAAAGTCTCCTGTGAGGGGTAGGTTTAGGGGTAGAGTTGGTGTAGGGCAATAGAATATACGGTCTGTACAGTATAAAAACCATTACACCTATGGGATGTCCCCACAAGGATAGCTGACCAGACGTGTGTGTGTGTGTGTGTGTGTACTTTGTATTCTGTACATTATGAGGACCAAATGTCCCCATTTTGACCTTGTGGGGACAATTGTTTTTGGTCCCGATGAGGAAAACATCTTTTTTAATTATTTTTTTTATTTTGTGATCCCATTCACTGGAACGGAGGCTGTTCAGATAAAAACGCAGGGCCGGATTAACCATATGGTGATTTGGGCACCATGCAGGGCCGTATAAATGTTCTCAACTAGCATGAACTGTAATACTTGGTGGAGTATCGTATCTAACTACCCATATTAACCAGCCAAACTTGACCTCTTGAGCTGGACTGAGATCCGATCTTAAATTACTACAATTATGTGCATTCATTTGTTTGCTTTCTAAATTCACAGTAAATCACATAAAGTTGTATTAAGATCATTTTTCATTTAAAAAATCAGACAAATACTTCTCATATCTGATGTTTTCCTGCACCTCCTCTTCAGCTCCTCTTTCTTCCCCCGTGTTCTCTCCATCTCTCCTCTGCTGAGTCTGAGTCTGAAGCAGAATGTAGGTCAGCAGTGGAGATACCAATCAGAAACAGCTGTGTTTGTTTTTGTGCATAGAGTGAGCGGAGGTCAGCGATTTCTGCTTTCTGTCTCCTTCTTCTTGTTGTTTCCTCTTACTTCTTTCCCCTCTCTCAGTTCCCAGTCTAAAAAAGTTACGTTTACTATCCCTTTTCTCTGACCCCCCGTGTTCTCTCCATCTCTCCTCTGCTGAGTCTGAGTCTGAAGCAGAATGTAGGTCAGCAGTGGAGATACCAATCAGAAACAGCTGTGTTTGTTTTTGTGCATAGAGTGAGCGGAGGTCAGCGATTTCTGCTTTCTGTCTCCTTCTTCTTGTTGTTTCCCTCTGACTTCTTTCCCCTCTCTCAGTTCCCAGTCTAAAAAAGTTACGTTTACTATCCCTTTTCTCTGATTTATGATGATGATAACACCCCAGCTCTTTCTATCCTAACGATATATATTGTTAGAAGGAGTAGGCCGGTTAAACCAAAATGAAAAATCTGTCATTATATGTTCAACTTCACGTCATTCCATTCACTGAGAATCACAGAAGGTGACATTTTACTAGTAGAGCTCTTTTAAAAATCTTTAATCACTGAAGCTCTTGCTGAGCTTAATGGACAGAACTTTCATTTTTGGGTGAACTGATCTTTTAATGAAAATAGTAATAATAAGTTAACATGCTTCTTCTGCTGACTTATGTTAACAACCTTGAGAAAGTGATTTTTTTTTTTGTGACGTGCAAACTTAAACATTTGGTTTTGAACACTTCTGCTGAATTGTTAAGAAGAACACCGAGCAAAAGGTTTTATAATATCTGTCATGGAATTACATTACAGCTATTACATTTCCAGCTTTTGCAAATAATAAAAAATAAAAAAAAAATTTCAATATAAAATTACAAAATCAGACAAACCCATTTTAAATCATTTAAATTCTTTTTTAAATTTAACTGATCTTTTAATGAAAAAAAGTCAAAAACTGGAAAAAGAATTAAGTTAACATACTTAATCTTGAGAAATAGATTTTTTTGTAACGTGCAAATTTAAACATTTGTTTTTGAACACTTGTTTTTCACATTCTGCTGAATTGTTTAGAAGAACAACAAGTTCTTGCAATAAAAAAGAAATCAAGAATGACAAGTGATAGCCATCATTTTGCAGCAACGGGTTTTTATCAAATGTATACCTGTCATGGAATTACATTATAGCTATTACATTTCCAGCTATTTCAAATCATTTGGATTTTTTTGTGCTTTTTTTCAATATAAATATGCACGCAAAATGTAATTTTTTTACACTTACAAAATCAGTAAAACGTATTTAAATAATTTGTTCAATTCTTGTTTTGAAGCTCTAAAAAGCAGCTACTTTGAAAACAAGTGCAGAAGGATGCCGACCGCGCCCTGGACGCCTTCTCTATCAGCAGCACACTTCGCTCGAGCCATTTAATGATAAATACGAACTAATTAACACCTAACTTTTTAAACGTCAATAAGTGAGATGCAGGAGCATCTGAATGTGATTGCAGCTCAGTAAACGATCAGAAACCTGACTCTCAAGAACACTTCCTCTCGCTGACTTCTTCCAGAGACGCAACTTTGTCGCCGCCAGCACAGTTCCACGAACGAGGTTACAAGAAGACACGCCCAGCATTTCCGTCGTCCAATCAGCAGCTCGTATAGTGTTCGACAGACCAATGAGCGATTTAGGGGTTGAGTCACACGTACTGTTGCTAGGGCAAGGCTGCAACATTGTTACTATCACTGACTAACCAATCATGTGACATTTCGCAATGTGTCAACATCTTTCCTGTGAACTTCTCTTTGAAGTCTTTGATTGGATACAAATGTTTCTTGGTTCCGCCTTTCATACTTTTTTCTGTTGTGTGATTGGACGAAGAAGCCATCGCTCGCGCTCCAGATTTTAGTTTACGTGCAGTCTGCATTCAGTCCTGTCGAGAGTCTCCACGACTCAGAATACAGCTGCTCACATCGAGCGTCGTCGCTTTTTTTGTTTTGTTTTGTTTTGTTTTGTTTTACACCATTTGTTAAACAGTGCACAATACGGTTTTTTGGTATTATTTTTATTTCTGTAAATACATCAGGATGGAACTTAATCACATCGAGCGTCGTCGCTTTTTTTGTTTTGTTTTGTTTTGTTTTACACCATTTGTTAAACAGTGCACAATACGGTTTTTTGGTATTATTTTTATTTCTGTAAATACATCAGGATGGAACTTAATTCTCTTCTACTTCTTCTTGAGGCAGCAGAGTATTTGGAAAGAAGAGACAGAGGTATAGCCTAATGATGTTTGTGTGGTCAACCCCAAAAATAGTCTTTGTAATATTTATATATTGTTGTTGCACTGGTCTAATGTCCCTTCTAAACCTGCCGGCTGAACAAGTGCATTTAATCCAAGCCCAAAAGGACGATGGCATCAGTTATTGAGTCTATAATTATTCAATAATCAGAGATATCTGGTTTACGTGAGTGCCATTCGTCCCAGCCTCTGTTCAAATGGGACTGCTTTACAGTAAGCTGATAGAAGCATAATTGGTCAGATATGAAAACATATCAAGTGCCTAACTTTCTAACATTCCCATTTGCGTTGAGTGAGTCGCACAGGTCTGTATTTAATGCTGGTTTGTTGGCTTTCTCTCTAGAAGCTGAACACGGTTACGCATCGCTTCTGCCGCACGATAGCGACTTCTCCAGAAAGAAAACTAAATCATCTTCCATTTCCAGAAAACCCCACAACAATAGGTAAATGCAGTACAGTGACATTGCTATATTAACGGATGAATACATTCAAACGATGTTTATTCTTCATGCAATCGCCATTTTTGTTGTTGGGCTTGGCTGTGTATAAATATTGCCACGCGTACAGCCAATCAGAGCCAAGCACCGGAACTCTCCGCTTTATAAATCAGGTTTATCATCATAACACTGAATATTCCTTTATTCGTGAGATCATTGGGTACACATCACTGCTAATGAGTTTTAATTTCTGTGTGTCTACAGAAGTGGATGTTGACATAGAGGGGATGGAGTTCACAGCAGGTGAGGGTGATAGCGTGGACAGTGTGAGCGATGGTGAAGACCACTACAGCCTGCAGAGCAGCTCCAGCGATGGAGGCCACCGTTCACATTCCTGCAGATTACAGGCTCACATCTGCTAGACCGCAGCAGTGTGTCACCTACACACACACATCAGCCATCACAGCTGGCAGGAAGCACCTGGCTGATTTACACTCCTCGGAAAACTCTCAACCCTTGCAACGCTTTATATCAAACCCTCCCCAACCCCACAAATACACACAGACAAGCAATATGTGGTTTAGAAAGAACATGTGGTAATGCAGTTTTAACTTGTCTCTTCTGCTGTGTATGAGTGAGAAAGTGTAGCTCTGTTCCAAAACCTAGTCATCTACATGAACCGTTCTAAGGCAGCATCTTAACTGAAAGGGAATAGGCTTGCTTATGTGATTTTACTGTGTATTTTTGGCTGCGTTTACACTTGCACAAAATCAGATTTTTTTAATGACTAACATCTGACTTCGATTGTAAATCGGTGCACATGTGTAAACACAAAAATCTGCCCAAGATCCATTTTTTCACACAAAGTAACGCATTACTTTTAAATTTACAAGAGTTACTTTTTCAAATGAGTAATGCAAGTTACTTAGTTTCCCCACGTATTGACGGACAGCTCTCCTGTCCTCATGTTGAGAGAAATCGAGTGCAGAGACAGAGACTCTTCCTTCAGCCTGAGGCTTAATCATTTCACTTTCAGTGTGAACGGCCCTTTACAGCTGCCAAAAATATAACCTCTGGGTTTTTTGCTATTAAAAACAAATATAGAAGCGAAAGTAACGTATGCATTACTTTCCATAAACCGTAACGAAGTAACGCAATTAGTTACTTTCCCCAACACCTTCCAAATATGGTGTTAAATCAGATACATATCCCATATCTGGAAATCTGACCTACTGTACGTCTAAACATGTATATATGATTCATGTATATATTTAACCACAAGATAACTAGTCTCATGGTCGTATTATGAAGCACAAAAGCCTGTATGCACTCGCACAAATCACAGCTGCTTTCATTGAGGCGAAATCTTTAGATTAGGGTAATAGATAAGGAAACATTCAGGAGCATGGAAGCCCGTCTCATGATTTTTATGAATAAAATAGGTTCTTTACTGAACTCTAAATTGCATTTTTCAGCAACAAAGTGATAATTATTCCTGTGGAATTATTCTAGTTTGGACCGGAATGAATGTAAACGCACATATTAGAGTCGTGTCTTATATGATTAAAAACAGAAGGGACAAAAACGGATTTGATCAAAAGATCAGATCAGCGCATTAATGTAAACGCAGCCAAAAAAAGTGGGGAGTAAGTCTATAGTACCCGAAATGCTATCTAGGCAGCTCACTAGGTTTGTGCATAGAGCTTGCTTGTGTGTCAGTTCATTTTGCATTATAGGTTTGAATAGGATTCCTGTGTGGTTCCTGAAAGTGCAAGTCGTAGCATAATGCACACTAACAGACTCCATAATAGACTAATGGAACGGGAGCAAAAGGACAAAACTTCAGGGCACTTCCAGGAATCAGTGGATTCTATTTCAGCATTCATCTCACGTAGTTAAACTGACCGTGAAGATTCATTAATTGGATACTTCTTTGCGAAAAGATGATTCATACTTAAAGCACAAACAGGAGTGGTGTGCAAATGCATCAGTGTAGAAGTCTTCATCTAAAACTACTAAAGCAGTAGTAAATGATGTAGCAATAAACTTAATGCACTGAACCTGAGAAGACCTGAGAAGATGAACAGAGCTGTTTTGTTTCAGTTGTGTGTAAGTATGGCCAGCACTCAAACAGACAAGTTAAAACTGCATGACCGACCGTGCATGTGAAGGTGTAGGGGTGGAACAAGCTCTGTCGAGGTGCCGGTACTGTCGGAAAATTATACTGATGCTTTTAGTCCTGTGTATTTCCCCGTAACTTACTTGCAATAATTTTTGAAGGCTTTATTCTTCAGCAGTATATATGCAGTGCAGTGTGCAATATTCCGTGTATGAAAGAAGAAAGTGCTGGGAATTCCAGCTCTTCACAGACAGTCCCAGACCAAAATACAAAGAAACAGAAATATATATATATATATATATATTTGATTTTAACAAGTGTATTTTCTGTAGTAGCTTTTGTATTATATTTTCCTAAATGGTCCTTGATTAAAAGACAATGTGCTTAATGTGACCCTGCAGCACAAAAGCAGTGTTGAGTCGCTGGGGGATATTTGTAGCAATAGCCAACAATACATTGTATGGGTCACAATTATACATTTCTCTTTTATGCCAAAAATCATTAGGATATTAAGTAAAGATCATGTTCCATGAAGATATTTAGTAAATCTCCTACCGTAAATATATCAAAACTTAATGTTTGATTAGTAATATGCATTGCTAAGAACTTCATTTGAACAACTTTAAAGATGATTTTCTCAATATTTAGATTTTTTTGCACCCTCAGATTCCAGATTTTCAAATATTGTGCTATCCTAACAAACCATACATCAATGGAAAGATTATTTATCCAGCTTTCATATGATGCATAAACCTCAATTTCGAAAAATTGACCCTTATGACTGGTTTTGTGCTCCAGGGTCACATATGAGAATAACAGAAAATGAGGCCAGGCTAATGTTTGGGAGAGCTCTGGCGTTTGTCCTGACTGTCATGCTGTGCCTTGACTTGTCGTATCCCTGTTCCTTTGATTCATCCCTCCAAACCAGCACAAAAGCACAACCTGCCAGCATCCTCAGAATAGACTCGTCCTATGTCCTTTTGACATAAAGGACATAATTCCTCACAAACGTGCTTTCCATTCCGCCATGCAGCATCCTCCACACATGCAACACTGGTCATCTTCTCTTGTGGCAGCTCGTCTCACCTAATCAATTTAATCTTCATAACAGCTGTCTTTTTGTTATCCTTATGCCTAAGATGTGCTTTGTGTTTCAAACAATGAAGTGGAAGACCTTGGGAGAAGAGCATTGGATTCAATCATTAATGGCAGCTCGAGTCCTCCCCACCGTCTCCCAACGGTTGTTCCTGTGTCTTAGTGTTAAAGCGTGCTTAAGGTGATCAAAGTATCTGATCCTCTGCCCATAAAAGCAAAGAGACAGCAATATGATTCTTGTGTTTGCAAAGGTGTGCGGTGTTGTATTAGAAAGCAGCACTGTTTCACAATTATGGTGCATATTGTGACCAACTTTTTTTTTTTTATCTCTCCATTCTCTGCAAACACTCAAAGGAGTATGGAAGCCCATTTCTGCCACAGACAAAAAAAAAAAAAAAGGTCAATGTGACTTTTTATTTCACAATTTGGATTTTGTTTCTCGATGGGTATAACGTTTTTCTCACAATTGTCAGTGAAAACTGAATTCAGAGTTTACATCTTGCAATTTTTTTTTAGTATAATAAGAGTCTTTTTATTTCACAATTCAGATTTTTTATTTTTTTTTGTAATTGTGAGTTTGTCTCACAATAATGACATTTCTTCACAGAATTGCGAGTTTTTGTATATTATTTTATGCTTGATAAAACTCTATCTTTTTATTTTGTGGCAGAAATGGGCTTCCAAAAAGGATGGAGCTTTGTTTTATTTTTAAGTATTGTTGTATTCTCTTGAGTTTTATTTTATATATATTTCCTGAAAGCTACATTTTTATGAAGAGTTTACATTTATGTCATGGATATGCCTGACTGTTGTAGCAAAACTACTCTTTTTCAGTGTGTGCTGATCAAGTGAAGTCAACCTCTTGCACAGAACCTCCCGTTAACATGCTTTGATTGAGAGTTCAGAGAATCTAACAAATCTCTGCCAGATCGTAGCTTTCATTGGCATTATCAAAGAAGTCACATGCCAAACACGGGAAATCAAGCTAAAGCCAGTTTCCAGTGTGATGAGAGAAATACTTTGTGGCAGAGACGGGGCTATTCAGTGGCTGCAGGGGTTTTGAAAGCTTTAAAACACTAAAGTGAGGGAATGTCAGCAGACAGGCACAGATATAACTATGCGTCCAAGGATCTTAAATGTGTGTTCCAACACTCGGCACAAAAGAAAACGGGAAGACACAAATGATACTTTGTGTTTGCTGGGCTTTGCAGTGTGTATGATTGAGAATACTTATTCAATGCAGCAGGAAAAGTAGACAGAAAAACAGACCAGAGTGACCAAGAAACAAATATACAGCTATGTAAAAATTCCTTTTACCTTTGTTGTATAAAAGCACTAGAAGAGAGAAAGAGAAATATTCCTGCCATATAAATTCTATTAGATATAGACTTTTATTTTTCTAACCCCTCCCAATAATATCAGATTTCTATCTTTATATGACTATAGATTTGTGACCCATATTTTCTGCTCACTCCTCCTCTCCCCTGCTTTTATTTGTTCTGTGTTCACGGCGCGCTCGGCTTGTGTTTTAGCTTGAGAAAAACTTGCGGAAAGAGCAGACTGAGAAAGGGAGGGTTCTGTGCTGGAGACCTGTGAACAGATGTCCTTTTAGGAAACAAGTAATATGCATTCAGATGTTGTATAATATTGTAAAGGTACTTTTTTGTTCTGTGTGTGTGTGTGTGTGTGTGTGTGTACATACACATATTTACCTGGTGCTGGCTATGTTTGAGCCCACACTCTAAGGTATTATGTATTCTTGTATTGTAATGTAATTAATTAAAATGTTTTATACATACTGGCTCTACAGAGTCATTATTTGCAACAATCGTTGTGAAAATACAGCTTTGTAGTGTAGATCACTATTTTTTCTTACCCAGTACTGTCAGTCAGTCATTTTTACAATAAAATACTATTTCAATCAGTTCAAAATTTCCTCTTTAATTCAGTGTGCTGCTTCTTTGTAATTATTTGTGAAATTTACTAGCAATTTTTGAAGTGAAATGTAGCATTGCATAATGGGATGTGACAATGTTTCAGCGTTAATAGATATAACTGTTATATGGCACAGCATGTTACGTTTTAAGAATGATTTGTTTGTAATAGTTTGTGTTTCGGGTAGCTCACTAACCTGAGTGAGAGCACATGATACATCACATCTATTTATTGTCTGCATTTACATCTGCAATATGTCTTGAAGATTGTTTGGTTGTTTCAGAATGTGTGTAAATCTGCTTTTTCGAACTGACGTTTATCAGATGTTTTTACACAGCAGATGTTGAAGAGCTCTTAGAGATGTACCTGTGCAAGCTGGGTAATAGCTAACGTTCTGTAATAATGCTTTTGCATAAATTAGGTTTTTATGATTAACAGTTATATATATATATATATATACACACTACCGCTCAAAAGTTTGGGATCAGTAAGACTTGTAATGTGTTTAAAGAAGTCTCTTCTGCTCATCAAGGCTGCATTTATTTGATCAAAAATACAGAAAAAACACTAATATTACGAAATATTATTGCAATTTGAAATAATGGTTTTCTAATGTAATGTATGTCTGTGATGCGCAGCTGTATTTTCAGCATCATTCCTCCAGTCTTCAGTGTCACATGATCTTCAGAAATCAGTATAATATGCTGATTATTATTAATATTGGAAACCGTTTTGCTGCTTCATATTTTTTTTGGAACCTGTGATGCTTTTTTCAGGATTCTTTGAGGAATAAAACGTTAAAAAGAAAAGCATTTATTCAAAATAGAAATAATAAATGCTGTTCTTTTTTAATTAAACGTTATTCATCAAACAATCCTGAAAAAGTATCACAGGTTCCAGAAAACAAAAAAATATTAAGCAGAAAATTCAGCTTTGATCACAGGAAAACATTAAAATAGAAAACCATTATTTTAAATTGCAATAATATTGTTTTCTATATTCCTGATCAAATAAATGCAGCCCTGATGAGCAGAAGAGACTTCTTTAAAACACATTACAAATATAAAAAAAAAAAGCAGCAGTGAACTATTAAATTCTACTTGTTTGAATATTAGAATAATTAAATGCTCCTCCAGCTTCGGCGTTGCTATTTTAATCAACATAATTGTGTTTTAGTATTTTAAAATTATGAAATTAAAATTATAAACCATATCTAGAAGGAACTGCTTCTCTGATACATAAGTAACGCTTTAAATTTGATTCACTTGTTGTCTGGGGTATGGTTGAAGGGCTTTTATTTTGAAGTGAATAACAGGAAGTTCCGAAAGTTTGCCAGCGCGTCAGATCCGAAGTGTTCTTGTTTTGTGACGTCACGATCGAGAGCAGTCGTGTCGTTTCGGGTCGTGATTAAACGCGTTACATGTTCGCATTCGGAGCAATATCGTGAAATATCGTGACTTGGTCTTTGAAGCGGCTCTGGTTGGTTAGGCAGTAAGTTACATGAGATTCAGCTCAGCATGCATTGGTGGATTCTGTAAAGCCTTATTATGTATATAAATGTTCTTTTGTTTGTTCCGGATACTTAAGCTCAGAGTTCAGAGGATCTGAGTAACTTACTCCCAAAGTCTCAACAAATACATAGAACAGTAAGAGATGCTTTCTTTCTCTTTTTTTCCTACGTTTCTGTTAAAAAGTAGTTTATTACTAATAGGAAAAATTAAGGTAACACTTTATTTTACACACAATTAATTATGCATAATTACATGCAAGTAACCCTACGCCAAACCCTAACCGTTTAGTAAGTACATGTAGTTAATTAATATCACTCAGTACTTAAATGTATCATTACTAGTGCGGTCAAGCGATTAATCGCTTTCAAAATAAAAGTTTTTGTTTACATAATATTGTAATAGTGTGTGCTTTGTTTATTTATTATGTTTATATAAATACACACACATACAGAATATATATTGAAAATATTTGCATGTACATCTATATATAAATATATTTAATATATAAACATAACACGTTTTTGTTAAATATATACATGCATGTGTTTGTATTTATATATGCATAATAAATATACACAGTACACACTCAAAAACTTGTATTTTGGATGCGATTAATCGTTTGCCAGCACTAATAATTACACTGTAACAAGGACACCTTAAAATAAAGTAACCAAAATTAATAATATGAGTAAACTCGATCGCGTAAATAGTGTTTACATGACCGTATTTACTTGTATCTGGCGGACAAAAGCTTTTCAAATATTAATAAACAGTGAAGCTGTTTTGTTAAAATAATACTTTTAAAAATAATAATAAAAGATTATGCTATAGTACCGAATACTTATCGTTTTTATTACTATTATTATTATCATCATATCGGGACAGTTGAGTCACCTGTAACCTTTCTGCCATTCCCCTTATTCGTTTAATTTATAATGTTATCCAAACTTGAACACTTTATCATTTTACACACAAATGTAGCAAATGCTGAGAACAAGTAGCCTAATAATTCAAACATTTCTCCCGTTAGGTCATGGCATCACCGCAGATGAAGGAGCGTCCATCGGGCGCTGTGTTAAACACTATATCAAAAGGAGCATCTCCAGAATCCAAATGCCCGATATGCCTGGATCACTTCAAAAACATATCGTACCTTGATGTGTGCCTGCACAAGTTCTGCTTCTGCTGCATCCGCGAGTGGTCGAAGAACAAAGCGGAGTGCCCTTTATGCAAGCAGCCGTTTAATTCAATTTATCACACCATAAAGTCCGAAGATAACTACCAGAGGTTCGACCTGCGACCAACTGAAAACGGCTCTTTTGGCAACATGGCAGGGCAGAGATTCAGGTATCGCACCACGCTCACCGGCGAGCGCAGGCTAGCGCCGAGGAGAACGTCGTCTCCTCCTGACCACGGGGTCTTATTCGAGGACCTAAGAGGATCTGTTCCTCAGCGGCACAACAGAGATCTCCACAGCATGTTAAGGAGGTTGGCAGAGGAGAGACAGAGGAGAGAGAGAGAGGGAAGGTCCCTGCGGAGTCTTCACGAACAACAAGCGGTTAAATTCAGACGGGCCTTGTACAGGAGAGGCGTGCGAGTCCAGAACGTGCAGGACGGTGGCCGTAGCAGGGAGACTTCTGCAGAGTTCTTCAGAAGAAATCCTGCTTGTCTCCACAGGCTTGTGCCTTGGGTGAGACGAGAGCTGGCTGTCCTGTACGGTACTCACGGGTCGCTTGTCAACATAGTGCAGCACATCATCATGACTCTGATCACTCGGCATAACTTGGACGAGCAGGCTGTTCTGCATGAGCTCCGGCCCTTCCTGCTGACCCATACAGAGCACTTCTTGCACGAGTTTCTTAGCTTTGCTCGGTCCCCGTTCAACATGGAGGCATATGACCAGCGCGCCGTTTACGACTTGCCTCGGGCCTCCGGAGAGAGCAGCCGTTCGGAAACCTCTGTGATCGCCATCTCTGAGGACGAGAGCGATTCTTTAGTGTCAGGATCCCAGGATTATGCCACTCCTAGTGTGACCTTAAGCCAAGCGCCGTGGGATGATGAGACCCCAGGGCCATCCTACTCCTCATCTCAGGTGTTACCTTTCCATGTGAGGGACTCGGATTCTGATAGTAGCGTAGGGGAGGCAGTAGTGTCTGTCGCCGCCGTGCCTCATCAGGACCGTGCGGGAAATCCTGGCACTGTTGCCGTGGAAGAGGAGCATTCCTCTGGCAGTGATGAAGACTGCATGATTATCGGACATGTTAAGCCAGTGTCAGAAAGGACACCGGAACTGGTCCTGCTTTCCTCTGATTCAGAGCAGAACGCCGAGCCGCAGAGCCCTCGAGCACCCCAACACAATCGTTTTACTTCAGAGTCTGATTTGTCTCCCGCTGACGCTCAGAGGAGGCCGACGAGATGCTCTCGCTCGCCTGAGAACACCTCTACTCGCTCAAGAAGAGATAAATGTGGCAAAAGGCATCATGAGAGAGAGCTGTCGGGATCTAGAGAAAGATCCTCATGCAGCAATAGGACTCACTCCTCCTCTCGTGGCAGGAAACACCCATTGTCTAAAGAGAGCAAGCATAAGCGGAGACGAGAAAAAGAGTCAAGCCGCCACACCTCGTCATATTGGCATTCATATAGCCATTACAGTCAAAAAGACAGCAGCAGGAGATGTTATACAGAGACATGCTCATCCTACACCAGCTATTATAGAAGTGTACATCGCTCTCGTTCTCGATCACATGGTAGAAGGCAAAGCAGGGACAGTCAGGACAGAAGTCACTCAAGCAGCCAATCTAGAATCAAGCCCAGCTCCTCCAACCGTCAGGACAGAAGTCGCTCGAAGAGCCGATCTAGAATCAACTCTTCCAACCGTCAGGACAGAAGTCGCTCGAAGAGCCGATCTAGAATCGACTCTTCCATCCGTCAGGACAGAAGTCACTCAAGCAGCCGATCTAGAATCAAGCCCAGCTCCTCCAACCATCAGGACAGAAGTCGCTTGAAGAGCCGATCTAGAATCAACTCTTCCAACCGTCAGGGCAGAAGTCACTCAAGCAGCCGATCTAGAATCAAGCCCAGCTCCTTCAACCGTCAGGACAGAAGTTGCTCGAGGAGCAATTCTAGAATCAACTCTTCCAATCGTCAGGACAGAAGTCGCTTGAAGAGCCGATCTAGAATCAACTCTTCCAACCGTCAGGACAGAAGTCACTCAAGCAGCCGATCTAGAATCAACTCCAACTCGCATCAGACATCACATCACGATGAACATGGCAGGAAAAAGAAATACAAAACGAAGCATCATGAGGAACCCACAAGGAAAAGTTCTAGTCAATTGTTCACAGATTCTGTTGAGGATGGTGCAAAAAAGAAAATCAAGAAGCACAAGAAGTTCAAGAGGAAAAGTAGGAGTCCAAGCATAGATGACAGATCTGAGGATCACAGTCGGAATCATCACAAGAAGAAGAAGAAGAAACACAAGAGGAAGAGCAGGAGACATAGTAGTGAGGAGACGGTGGGCAAAAACAGCCCAGTTCTCATAACAATTCCTAGTGACAGTGACGCTGCTGACCCCAGTGAACCCTCAGCCAGGAATATCAGTGCAGCTGACTCCACGGTCACAATAGCAAGCAGTGCCACAGAAACTCAGCCGCTAGACGGGGAGCAAGAGTCAGCTGCTGGAACTGAATGTAGTTCTGTGGGGGATGCAGGGAATCGCCCCCAGACATGTGTGGCAAATCAAGACTGACAAAGTTTTATAAATGGAGAAGAGATTTGTTTTAAATGAGATTTTGATTTGGAGTTTTTGGATATATCTGCATTTGTGATTTTGGAAATGTATTAATTTCAGACTCCCCTATGCAAGCAAGTTAACAGTCACTAATTTTCAAAGTTTACTGTCCCTGTCGCAAATAAATAAAAAAGGATCATGAAAGTGTCTTTATTTACTGAATGTTGTATTTCTCTGTGTATGTTTGCTTAAAACAGTCTGGAATCAGTTTCATGCACAGGCATTCATTATTCTTTTTTCTTTTTTTTTTTGTCCATTACGGTTTATGACTCATGAACTCAGATTTCTAAAACAATTTCAGAAAATACATTAAATTTAATCAATACATTGATGCCAAAAATAAATAGGCCTACTTTGGTTTTTTCTTAGTAGTGCATACTGTACAAACTATTGATAAAAGTGATGATAAAGACATTTATAATGTTACAAAAGACTTCTATTTCAGATAAATGCTGTTCTTCTGAACTTTCAATTCATCAAAGAATCCTGAAAAATCCTACTCTGCTGTTTTAAACAGGATAATAATTATAATAAATGTTTCTCGAGCAGCAAATCAGCATATTATACTGATTTCTGAAGATCATGTGACACTGAAGACTGGAGGAATGATGCTGAAAATACAGCTGCGCATCACAGAAATAATTTATATTAATCCTGGTTTCTTAGTTCATGCCAGTTCCATGATTTTATTGAGGTGTGTTGTCATGATGGTGTTTAGTGGGCTAAATCATGCACCATATTCTTTCAGACTGTTGTTGTACTTTCTGGGTATCTTAGAAAAGATGGATTACTGTGCTATCTATCATGTATAGGGCGGGTTTATGTGATCTCTGCTAGAGGACAGTAGGTGGCGCTACTGCGCTTCTTTCTTCTGCGCCGCGCCATCAAACAAGAAAGAACTAGGAAGCTGATGTTACATTTCTACACGTGAAAGAAAATGGCATCGAACGGTCACGTAAAGGTAAATGTAATATTCTGATCATGAAACACACGGGTGAACACATGGCTTATGTAAGAAAATAGTTGAGGAGGTGGCACACTGCAGTGTTTTCACGTCAACACGCCACTAAGCAAATGTTGCATGGGTTTCTGAAATTAGGCGTGTCCTCCTGAGGAGCAGAAAAAGAGTTTTGTGAATGCTGTTGTTGTTTTTATGTCATTACATTGGTTGGAGCATAAGAGAGTAATAGAGAGACATTTAAAAAAAATAAAAAAGGATATTTTATTCTATGCACTTTGTAGAGGGTTGAGTTATTTCAAAAAAGTAAATAGACATGAAAAGGCATGCATAGGCAAAAAAATTGGTTTTTCATTCACCAATCAGTTTTTAGGTTTCAGGCTGTTTTAACCAAACTCTGCACAAAGATGATTCTCAGCTATGTTATGAAAGATATAATAGTATGATTTGATACTATTTAGCAAATGTCCATCCGAACGGTCACGTAAAGGTAAATGTAATATTCTGATCATGAAACACACGGGTGAACACATGGCTTATGTAAGAAAATAGTTGAGGAGGTGGCACACTGCAGTGTTTTCACGTCAACACGCCACTAAGCAAATGTTGCATGGGTTTCTGAAATTAGGCGTGTCCTCCTGAGGAGCAGAAAAAGAGTTTTGTGAATGCTGTTGTTGTTTTTATGTCATTACATTGGTTGGAGCATAAGAAAGTAATAGAGAGACATTTAAAAAAAATAAAAAAGGATATTTTATTCTATGCACTTTGTAGAGGGTTGAGTTATTTCAAAAAAAGTAAATAGACATGAAAAGGCATGCATAGGCAAAAAAATTGTTTTTTCATTCACCAATCCGTTTTTAGGTTTCAGGCTGTTTTAACCAAACTCTGCACAAAGATGATTCTCAACTATGTTATGAAAGATATAATAGTATGATTTGATACTATTTAGCAAATGCCCATCCGATTCTATACAATGTATCTATACATTGCATCTAATTTGAATATTAATGTGTTCCTGGTGCAAACCATAATGAAAAAAGAAGTGTAATAATGGGAGGAATAACGTGGCAACATTATCATAAGAATATCTCATATTTCATAGGAATATTGTATAGTTGTGTTTCCCTGAAATGCCTGATTAACAGCTGTTTGTCCTGGAGTCCTCTACAGAAGACATGTATGAAAATTACACCCTGTTTCGTAACAAAAAGCCATTTAACATTTTTCTGAGATGTTTATTTATTTAGAAAATTAGTCGGATTTAAATTATAATTACAAAACATTGTCATATTTCCCTAAGAGTGCCACATTTGATAATTCTGTCAATATGAGTCATATTTAAAGAGCAAGCAGAGGGAGTGTTTATGATCAAACCTCCTGAAAAGCAGCGGTCTCAGAGAATTCACTAAAATATAAAGTCCTCTACAGAGGACAGAAGTCTGTCGGGGTCCCGGGAGGATATATGCTGTATTTTTATATTTGTGACATAATTGTAACGCAATTGTAACATTGCAGACTGTTTTGTGCAGACGATACTCTCTACAGTTTTTTCACTTTGTATCAAAGACGTTTCATTGTGACAGTTTGTCAGTAAAATATAAACTAAAACATACGAAACAGCTATCCTATATTTTGGTTGAAATAATGAAATCACTATGAAGTGACTCTCTAACAGCTCCCTGATTGAAACTTAGAACTAAAAAAAAAAGTGCAATTCTACATAATTCTGTCAAGTGCATCCTACTTGTTTCGCGTCACTCTTAATATTCGTGAGTGTTGAACATGTTGGAATTGAATCGACCCCCTGCAGACGCCCATCCCTCATCCAGAGACGTCTGTAATCTGTCATGTTCTCATAGATAGGAATAATTGGAGGATCTGGTCTCGATGATCCGGATATTCTGGAGGGGAGGACAGAACGGTATGTAGTCACTCCATTTGGAAAGGTGAGTGTCTCTGCATTGTGTCTGCTGTACTTTCTAGCATGCATGATTATTGCAGCACATTTGGAAGTTAATATGTGACCCTGCAGCACAAAAGCAGTGTTAAGTCGCTGGGGGATATTTGTAGCAATAGCCAACAATACATTGTATGGGTCACAATTATACATTTCTCTTTTATGCCAAAAATCATTAGGATATTAAGTAAAGATCATGTTCCATGAAGATATTTAGTAAATGTCCTACCGTAAATATATCAAAACTTAATGTTTGATTAGTAATATGCATTGCTAAGAACTTCATTTGAACAACTTTAAAGATGATTTTCTCAATATTTAGATTGTTTTGCACCCTCAGATTCCAGATTTTCAAATATTGTTCTATCATAACAAACCATACATCAATGGAAAACTTAAAAAAATGACCCTTATGACTGGTTTTGTGCTCCAGGGTCACATTATGTGCATTTGCTTTAATTAAACTGAGAAGTTGAAAAATGCTAATCGTGGTTTGCTTGGTCACCTTAATATATTAACAGCTGATAGGCAGAGCCAGAAGTGTATTTATTCATTCTCGTGTCCTCCTTTCTTTCAAAAGCCATCTGATGCTCTGATTTTGGGCAAAATAAAGAATGTTGATTGTGTGCTTCTTGCAAGGTGGGTACAATACAGTATGCAATGTTTTGACTTACACTTGAAATATCTGCTGGTTTTTGTATTTATTTTGCATGAACTTTTCCCCTTCTGCAAGGCATGGGAGACAACACACCATAATGCCCACCAATGTGAATTACCAGGCCAATATTTGGGCCTTGAAGGAAGCGGGCTGCACTCATCTGTTAGTCACCACAGCATGTGGTTCTCTCAGAGAAGACATCCAGCCTGGCGACATCGTTTTGATTGACCAGTTTATTGATCGGTTAGTGTTCAGTTTAACGATTGGAGGAAATACGGAGCTACTCAACAATATTGTATGAAGCAGACAATGAGATATCCTTTGTTGAAGGCATTTATTTGAAGGTGAATTTAAACTAATGCTTCACGACGAGACGAGCTGAAACTTGCTTGTGGAAGAAGTTCGTTTCAAGAAAAGTCAGTTCATTGCAATGCCTACAGAGTCCTCTTATGACGGTGGCCGAACAATGTGCATTAACGGTTAAAGAGTGTGGATCGGGATTTATGAATGTGTTTCTTTTTCTCCAACTCTGTCACTTTCAAATATTGTTATAAAATGAGTATGTTCCTATATTATTCGAACCCTAATCCAAACCTTAGGAACATAGCATGCTTTGTCATGTGTTTACATGCGCAATATAAATGAGGGGAAGATAGGACCCCAGGAACATAGGGCCCTTGAAACATAGGACCCTGGGAACATGGGAAATTACTAAAAATGTGTCTTGTTTGCTGTTTTTCACACAGCTTTTGTGCTCCCTTTGAAATTAATGATAAAGATATTCTAACAGTCCAACTCAAATCTGTTATTTGGCATTCAATGACATGCTACTTTTTTAATAATAATCATAATAATAATCAACATTAATATTCATGGAAGACAGTAACCCTACATTAGATTTGATTTTGAGCAAAACTGTAGCATCTCCATATCCATATAATACAAATTTTACTAGAGAAAAATGTTTATGGAGGAACATAAAGTATATTTTAGCTGAATCTCAGAAAAACTTTGAGAGAAGGTATCAATGGAAGCCTGTTTCCGTCACTGAATTAAAATAAAAAACAAAGTAATTGCAACTTCGCATCACGAAATTCAGACTTTATAACTAACAATTGCAAGCTTATGTAAAAGTACAAATTGCAAGTTTATATCTCACAATTCTGATGCAATTACCTTTTTTATTTTTATTGAGTGGCGGAAACAAGCTTCCACAGATACGTCTGTCGATTAACACCAGCGGGTGTAAAATTTGAACATTATTTTCTTTGCGTATACACATACTGCTGCCATAATAGGTCTTTGGATAGGTCTCAAAATCCTGCTTTTGGTGCTGTTGGATTATTATCAACGAATTATTGATGACGCTTCATTCATTGCAGAAGTGAAGATTTGTCTGTATGGTTTTAAGAACCACCCTGAACTTGAGGGCATGAGTACAGACTGCTGTGTGACACTTGCTTCTTGAGTTTGGTGCATATTCATATTTCCTTTTCTTCTTAATTTCCACGCCAAAATGTCCCACACCTCGCTGAATTCAAGGACAGCGAAGCGTGTTCAGACGTTTTATGACGGGCAGCCCACCAGCCCCACAGGTGTGTGTCACATCCCTATGGCTGACCCTTTCTGCAGCAAGACTAGAGAGGTCAGTGACGCTTCCCAGCTCTCTATCCAATATCCCATATTATAAAGCGGAGAGTTCCGGTGCTTGATTCTGATTGGCTGAGCCGCGTTCGAAGCTGTTGTAAATGACGCTACAAAGTTCAGACATTTGTGTGTTGCTCGGCACACTGTAAACCACGGCTTCTTGGGGCGCATTGCTTTATTCTTACTCTGTTCACCTTTGTCTTACCTGCTCTTGTAGGTGCTCCTGGAGGTTGCGCAGGGACTCGGTGTGAAGTGTCACCCCCGAGGGACAATGGTGACCATAGAGGGCCCTCGTTTCTCCTCTCGGGCAGAGAGCCTCATGTTCAGACAGTGGGGCGCTGATGTTATCAACATGACCACAGTCCCCGAGGTGGTTCTTGCCAAGGAGGCCGGGCTGTGCTATGCTAGTATTGCTATGGCAACTGATTATGACTGCTGGAAAGAGCATGAAGAGGCGGTGAGCCCATAGAAACCTCAGTCTGTGTGTGTTTACCTACATAACCATATAGTAATGTGTTACAGTTAGGGTTGCAAAAAGGTGGGAACATTTCCAGTAAATTTTGGAAACTTGCCAGGATTTTTTGGAATGTTTCTGGAAATTTTCTAACCCTAGTTACAATATTGCGTTACTCCATGAAAAAGTAGCTAATTGTGTTACTTATGGAACAATGAATGGAATATATTTTCTTTCTCTTTATATTTATATATAAATACGGTGTAATATTATCCTGTTTATGTGCAATGTGATAAATGAGTTAGGTCACAAGTAATCTAGAAGTAATCAAAAAGTAGCTCGATTATATTACCTAAAATGTGTAATTTGATGCATTACGTAACTTACTAAAATCATTGTTGTGTAATCTGTAATCAGTACCGGACTACAATTTGCAAGTAATCTACCCAGCACTGTTTTTTAATAATATTTAAGGTGATTTGTCTGGCCAGGGCAGATGTTGAAGTTCATGTTGGTGCTCCAGCTGTGATTGAATGTTTAGGGTTAGGTTATTTATGCAATAATTATGATTTTTTTTTCCCCCATTGAAAATAATATAAAAAATATATATTTCTAATATTTTTATATTACTTTTAAATTATGGCAGTATTTCATGTTAAAATGGAGACAATGCCTTTAAAATAAAATTTTTGAAGGCAGATTAGTTTCATCTGGTGGGAGTGAAACAAAGCATCTGAAATTCTGTGGTTTAGCCACTAGATTCCTATAGAGCTCTTTAGAAAAGGTTTATAAAATCTCTAGTTGTTTTTAGACATAAATCCTTTTTTTTTTGAAGTTGTGGATTTGGATTTATATTTAGACTTCTCAAAGACAACTTTTTGTAAAGGTTTAGCTTTTTTTGTTTGAAATGTTGATTTGAAGTGTCAGTTTTTGCATTAATTTTACTACAGTCAAACCTGAACCCAAAGAAAGACATTTTATTACGCATAACATCAGAGTTCAACAAAAATGAACAGGAATGCTTTATAAGAGGTTAATCAATCTGATTTCAATCTCTTATTTGAGTCTTCTTCTTGTTACAGCCACACCAGTTCATTTGTGTGTCTATAATAGTGTGTGTGTGTGTGTGTGTGTGTGTTTTATATTTAGACATTCTCAAAGACAACTTTTTGTAAAGGTTTAGCTTTTTTTGTTTGAAATGTTGATTTGAAGTGTCAGTTTTTGCATTAATTTTACTACAGTCAAACCTGAACCCAAAGAAAGACATTTTATTACACATAACATCAGAGTTCAACAAAAATGAACAGGAATGCTTTATTAGAGGTTAATCAATCTGATTTCAATCTCTTATTTGAGTCTTCTTCTTGTTACAGCCACACCAGTTAATTTGTGTGTATATAATAGTGTGTGTGTGTGTGTGTGTGCGCGCGTTTTTGTAACAAATGAGGACATAAATTTGTATAATGACAAAGGTATGATAGGTATTACAAGGAGAAGGTGACTTTTCAGGACATTACCCCATGTCCCCACTTTTCAAAACGCTTATAAATCACACAGAATGGAGTGTATTGAAAATCTGAAATAGCAGAAAGTCTCCTGTGAGGGGTAGGTTTAGGGGTAGGGTTGGTGTAGGGCAATAGAATATACGGTCTGTACAGTATAAAAACCATTACGCCTATGGGATGTCCCCACTTTTCAAAAAAGTGTGTGTGTGTGAGTGAGTGTGAGTGTGAGTGTGAGTGAGTGTGAGTGTGAGTGTGAGTGAGTGTGTGAGTGAGTGAGTGAGTGAGTGAGTGTGTGTGTGAGTGAGTGAGTTTGTAAGTGAGTGTGTGCGAGTGTGTGTGTGTGTGTGTGTGTGTGTGTGAGTGCGAGTGCGAGAGTAAGTGTGTGCGAGTGTGTGTGTGTGTGTGAGTGCGAGTGTGCGCGAGTGTGCGAGAGAGTGTGTGCGTGTTTTTGTGACAAATGAGGACATAAATGTGTATAATGACAAAGGTATGACAGGTATTACAAGGAGAAGGTGACTTTTCAGGACATTACCCCACGTCCCCACTTTTCAAAACGCTTATAAATCACACAGAATGGAGTGTATTGAAAATCTGAAATAGCACAAAGTCTCCTGTGAGGGGTAGGTTTAGGGGTAGGGTTGGTGTAGGGCAATAGAATATACGGTCTGTACAGTATAAAAACCATTACGCATATGGAATGAACCCAATTTTCACAAAAACAAGCCTGTGTGTGTGTGTTTTGCACTCTTGATATTTTAGAGTGTCACCCCTTCATTGCTCTGCACTTTTTTTTTTTGCATCGTGAATGATTTGTAGATTGTACACACAAAGAATTCTCTGTATTTTTGACTGTGAGCAACACAAGTGTGACTATTTTTTCTAATGACCATTTAGCGTTTTCGAAGTCCATGATTTGTATTATTATTATTGTTTGTGGTCACATAGCTCGTTTCGTACCATTCCGATGAAGTAGCGATTATTAAAATTTCACCAAAAAAAAAAAAAAAAGAATTCCGGTCTAAAATGACCGAACAACAGCAGAGGGTTAAAGTCACTTGAGTTCATGCCAGTAGTCGTTTTTCGCTGTACATGCACAGCTGCACGCTTCTGATGTTACTCCCACACAGACCAAACAAACCCTGCGCAGGAGGCACTCATCAGTGTGTGCGGGGAAAGACGAGGCGTAAGATTTCCTCAATCAGACGAGTGAATGGACAGTGTTTCAACTGCAGTCTATTTTTATTCACGTGTGTGTGTGTTTTGCACTCTTGATATTTTAGAGTGTCACCCCTTCATTGCTCTGCACTTTTTTTTTTTGCATCGTGAATGATTTGTAGATTGTACACACAAAGAATTCTCTGTATTTTTGACTGTGAGCAACACAAGTGTGACTATTTTTTCTAATGACCATTTAGCGTTTTCGAAGTCCATGATTTGTATTATTATTATTGTTTGTGGTCACATAGCTCGTTTCGTACCATTCCGATGAAGTAGCGATTATTAAAATTTCACCAAAAAAAAAAAAAAAAGAATTCCGGTCTAAAATGACCGAACAACAGCAGAGGGTTGGTTAGTCACTTGAGTTCATGCCAGTAGTCGTTTTTCGCTGTACATGCACAGCTGCACGCTTCTGATGTTACTCCCACACAGACCAAACAAACCCTGCGCAGGAGGCACTCATCAGTGTGTGCGGGGAAAGACGAGGCGTAAGATTTCCTCAATCAGACGAGTGAATGGACAGTGTTTCAACTGCAGTCTATTTTTATTCACCAAGAATGTGCCCATGCTCGAACGATATAGAGATTTGAAGTTCATGCACAGGTCATGCATTAACATTCTTTTCCATCTTGTAATCATGATTAAAGTAGTTTTTTCAATCAAAAAGAGAAAAAAATAACTAATGCATGGCTAATATTAAACTTAAAGATAAACTATATTCCTGTCACATTTAACCTACATTTATTGATTTATTTTTTCTATATATAATATGGCCTGATTAATAAATGACCTGATATGTGACCTCTAAGTAACCTTTGTGCTCCTAGCCAGTTACAAAAATAAAAGTTCTTGCAAAATCCCGTTGTTTTGGTTGCACTTTTGCTCTGCTTCTCTGTGCTGATGAATGTGTGTGGCACAAGACATTTGATCAGAGCAGATGGACAAATGTTTGTTTGTTTTTTAAACTGGTGATTCGCTGGAGGTTTGCACTTCTGAATTACGGATGGTGAATGTTCCTGGTTCGCTTTGACAACAAATGGGAATGATGTGTGTATGCAGTTTCCTGTGAAATCCATTGCCTTATTGCCAGATAAAAGCCTCTTGTTATTAGAGTGGTTTTTCATTTTCATTCTATCCAGACCGTAGGCATTTTGAAACTATATATTTTTGATGCCATTTCAGAGAAAGGACATCATAAAAGGCAAATGTGTTCAAAGTTGTTTATATGTTATTAGATGTAGACGGGTTGTTCTAGGATATGTGTTTTAGGCTGGTAGTTTGCTGCAGTGTTTGCTTCCCCTCGCAGTTCAGAGTCCTCCTTCCGAGTTTCCGAGTTGCTTCACCACATCCTTCTGTCTCTGTCCCGGATTCAGTCTCTCTCTGACTCATGCACACACAATCACACACATTTTGCTGCCAACAAATTAGTCAGATCCTCTAAAGGCAAACATTGGTGATAACATATTGTCTGTAGTTCAGTTTTCTTTCTTTATCACATGGATTTTTCTGGTTGCTGTCTTGATTCAGTAGGTTGGCTGTAGATTCATTGTCCTCTGCAGAATTTGAACACACAATGTAACTCTTGACGAAGTCTGGCATTAATTAGAGACAATAGTCATCTGTTGCTTGTGCGTAGAATGTCTTCCAGTTTCAGTTTGAACTTGTGACAGGTTATTCATGCCTCGTGACAACCTTATCTGTGAACCCAGAGACGTAGCAGTCTGATATCGGTTTCGGTTTTGTTTTTTTTAAGAATAGATGCAATCATTTTAAGTTCATAATGCATTGCTCTTCTTCTGGCCAGTCATATCCTACTTCCGAGTTTCCGAGTTGCTTCACCACATCCTTCTGTCTCTGTCCCGGATTCAGTCTCTCTCTGACTCATGCACACACAATCACACACATTTTGCTGCCAACAAATTAGTCAGATCCTCTAAAGGCAAACATTGGTGATAACATATTGTCTGTAGTTCAGTTTTCTTTCTTTATCACATGGATTTTTCTGGTTGCTGTCTTGATTCAGTAGGTTGGCTGTAGATTCATTGTCCTCTGCAGAATTTGAACACACAATGTAACTCTTGACGAAGTCTGGCATTAATTAGAGACAATAGTCATCTGTTGCTTGTGCGTAGAATGTCTTCCAGTTTCAGTTTGAACTTGTGACAGGTTATTCATGACTCGTGACAACCTTATCTGTGAACCCAGAGACGTAGCAGTCTGATATCGGTTTCGGTTTTGTTTTTTTTAAGAATAGATGCAATCATTTTAAGTTCATAATGCATTGCTCTTCTTCTGGCCAGTCATATCCTAAAAGTTTATGACTTCTTGCTGGTCCATGCTTTCAATGTGCCACTATTTGTATTTTTTCCTACATATTTTTTAAACCTGCATATACCAAACATAGCTACATTATTATTATTATTATTATTGTTTATTCCAGGTGTGTGTGGACAATGTTCTGAAAACCATGAAAGAGAACGCAAATAAAGCGAGCAGCATCCTACTCACAGCAATCCCGCAGATCTGTCAGATGGACTGGGAGAGCACAATAAATGCACATAAAGTGAGTTTAAAGCTCAGATTTGTTTGAATGTATGTTTTTATATAATATAACATGATATTTGTTTTTCAGCTGATGTCACAGTCTTCAGTAATGTTGCCCAAACATTAAAGCACCGGGACACTGAGAAGCCATCAAGATGCTGTCATGTATCTGCAAACATGTCACAGTCCTTCCATAATAGTGTTTAAAAATACAATTAGTATTATGCATGGAAGCATTGCAGAGGACAGGATCTTTTGATTATCACATTGTTTTTCAGTGCCTTTTAATACTAGCAGTAGTGTTGTTACTCCATGAAGTACCTTGGTTATAAATCAAAATACAAGTATTTTTGGTTGGATATAAAACTAAATACGTCTCTCTTAAAAACAAATAAATGTATGCTGTTTTGTCTATGCAGATTGTGTGGGTTATTATTCATGGTGTCACACCCCTGGTCCATTTTGAGTCAGCAGCACGTTTACTCTTCCAGAACAGATACATATTTGTTACAAAATCTGCTAAACTTTGGTTGCTTGTCAGAAGAAAAGAAAAAAACTCCTGCATTTTTCTGTTCAGTGTTTTTTTGCCTCGAGCAATCTGAACAGATCTCTGTGTATCATGTTGCTTTTATAATATTTCTGCTTTCAAAAGAGAGAGAGTCTGACTGATTTCGGATCCAATTCTGTTCCTTTCTGCGTGTTTCCAGCTTTACTGTTCCAGCTCCTGAGTCATGTGTAGCAGTCCATCTCTTTAAAGACAAACTCTCAAATTAACAGGCTCTCTTTACATTTGTCTTTTGCACTCTATCGAGCTTTACAATATTACATATTTAATTTTATTTATTTAGCTGAACTCTTTTATAGTACCTGCATCTGTATTTTTTTGCAGCAGCAGCAGGAGGTAAAATTGTGTAATCAATAAGATTTGCGTAAAAATGACATCAATAATAACAACAAACTGTACTTTCCGCACAAGATGAATATATCTTTGCACTCAGTTGCGCGGCGATGCTCGACAGAACCCAGTTTATGCGTTATGAAGAACAAAACGTTTTTTTAAGTGTGTGTGGTGGCATATAGAGAGTTGCATTTATCATAAAACATCATAATCTTAACGAAAATATCTTATTTACAACACAAAAAAAGAGAGAGAACTGAGAAATATTAGTATTTTATGTAAAGCAGATGCTGCGTTGAGCGCAAACTTCGTTCTCTTTTCTCGATCTGACTCTAGTTAGTCACATCATTCACCATTCAAGTTCATATCAAATCTTTTTAGATGATCAAATCTATTAGCCATATAGACTAACGCCGTGTCTAGATAGGCTGACATTCTCATTCATTCTACAGACTTCAAAGTTGAGGTTTCTTTGCATGATACATTGTTGCCGCATGTATTAAAAACGAACAATAGTGAACCAGAAACTCACAAAGGAAACTAAAGATCCTTCAAATGTTTAATGCTCCCAATAGCATATAAATCCACAAACAATATTGTAAAGTGATTACAAATATATCAAGTGCATTAACTAAAAACCTTTCATATTATGTGATAAATACGTAACAAAACAAAATAAACCCTTTAGCGTTTAAATACTTCTGAGCAGTTCAGCCACGTCCACATGGCCAGTCTGCAGCGCCACGTCCTCGGCTCGTAACTGGCTGTGATCTGCGGCGCTGGGGTCGGCTTTAAAGCGGATTAAAAGCCGCACTGTGTCCGTGAACCCGGTTCTGGCTGCATCGTGTAAAGGAGTGCTTCCAGTCCCGGGATCCGCCACATTAGGATCTGCTCCATGTTCCAGCAGCAGGCGAGCCACAGGTGTGTTACCCATCATCATCACCTGCGGGGGAGAATGTTTTGAAGCGCTCTTTATATACAGTATACTATATATATATATATGTGTGTGTGTGTGTGTGTGTGTGTGTGATCAAGGCCTTGATAATAGCTTGGCAATCACTGAGGAAGAGATTTTTTTCCGTTCGGTAAGAACATTGTAGTGCATATTGTAGGCTTTACAAACTAAATTATTTAAATACTATAACTGCTCATGTTGTAACATTTGTCTTGTGGGTTTATTATGACTTGATCCTGCCTTTAGTTGCGTGCGTATCCATGAGTCTGCACGTGCGCTTTGTGATAATCATGAGCATATTTCGTTAAAAGTTTAACATATTTCACTTATCAGCCTGAAACTAGGTCTAAACTCATCTACAGTTTTCGTTTGGACGCCCAAATATTACTCAAACAGATAGCATTGCTGAAACTGCCTCCTTCACAAAACTCTACAGTGCTTAACTCATCTATTACACCTCGTGTCACAAACGTGTTTAAAACTAAAAATGCTATTGTCATTTATTAGGCAAATAGCCTTTATTCACACATAATAACCAAAAAACTGCATATTTTGCATGGCCTCCTTTGGCCTTGCATTCTTGCTGGCATTGTTTTTATGCACTTTTCCACAGTTTCTGTTGTTATTGACTTCCAAATAGTTTCTAGTTGTTCCCAAATATTAGCTTTTTGTTCAACTTTTGTGCAATCTATCTTTGAATCTAATGCTGAAATTATATTTCTGCATTAGAAACACGATTGTGACTAAAGAGCTTAAACAGAAACATAAAAAAAGTATTTTTGTAATCATGCTGCTATCGTTCATACACTCTAAAATATAAAGGTGCTTCAAAAGCTTCTTCACAGCGATGCCACAGAAGAAGCATTCAGTCAAAGGTTCTTTAAAGAACATCTCTTTCTTAGCTTTTTATAATCTGAAGAACCTTCTTTCGCCACGAAGAAGCTTTTGTGAAACAGATGTTAAAAGTTCTTTATGGAATCGTTTAGACAAAAAGGTTCTTCTATGGCACTGCTGTGAAGCAGCTTTATTTTTAAGAGTGTAGGGCAGCTGTGGCACAAACCTTACATTGGGTGCTGCTCTAATAAATGTGTTAAGCACTGTTAATGTAATTGCAAACAAGACCATGCATGCACTCGTTGTCGCATTTCTGAAAACACCCTTTTTACAACTTTCTTTGAAGGAAGCAAAACATTTGAAAATGATTTAGTAAATTAAATATAAGTGAATGACAAATGAGCTGAGCTCTAAAAAGACTATCTGCACTTTCTGTGCTGGATTATTATTCTACCTGTAACAGCTGGCTTCTCGAAAGAACTGATCAGAGAAAACACTGGATTTTTCTACTTGAGCTCACCCTCTGTTATCAGAGAAGTTTATTATATGAAATGTTGTTATCATAAGTATCACATGAAGCACATTTAATGAATTGTTTTGTGTTTTTTTTGCGACTTTGAAAAACTCTTTTAAAGTACAATTAATAGAATGGGATACATTTTTTTATTTTGAAGCACATGATTTTACATCGTCTTTTGTGAGTGACAATGTTGCTCAAAAAGTCGCACCTATATCTTAAATTTAAGACACATAAAACAGCAAAGATGTGATACTTTTTATTCTACGAGGATACACATGTCTGGCCATTTTCTAGAAATGTTTCAGGCGTAGACACTTCCAAATAGCTACACCTATAAGTATATATTATACACGTTTTTAAAAATATGAATCATATTCTAATACATTGTGCGAATTAATAAAACTAAAATAGATTTTTCAGCAACGTAATTCAAAGTTATTAGAATTACACGTATAATATAAACGTGCATTATAGTCTAAATATGGCGAAAATGTTTGCAATTAGTGTAAATATTCAATTGAAGTACATTTTAAAAACAGAGCGTAAGAAAGAATTAAGCAAAATCCTAAAGTTGGCCTGTTTTATAACATGCAATAATTTGCCCTTTTGGACAATATTTTCTTAAGTGCCTTAGTATTTTTATGCATGCATCTTCTTCTTTCTTCTTTCTTCTTTAGACATGTCTGAAAAGCTACCTGTATGGCTGTTCTTCCGAATCTGTTCACGCCGTTCACATTCACTCCGTTCGAGAGTAAACCCCGAACACGCTCCGTGTCTCCAGCCGCGGCTGCTTTGCTCAGTTCCTCCTCTGCGTGCATCATCATCATCTTCATCTTCATCTTCATCATCAGTCCTCTGAAGAATTGCGCGTTGACAGCTCAAAGCAATGAGGATGATAGTCTGCTGAGAATATATTCACACTTCACATTGTATTTGAATTGTCCTCAGAGCTGCGTGAACGCGTTAAATCGGCTTCTTTATGAAGGTGCTGTGTGTAATATTGACCACAGGCTGGGAGATATATGTTCGGACTTGCCTCCTCTGCTCTGTTATGAGCGTCACTGCAAGCGTGCTGCAGTCGAGCGTGTTCTGCGCATGCGCACTCAAGCAGCTGACACAGGAAGACAGTGACACAGTGAAGCAGCAAGCAGAAATTCTGGTCATGTTCTTTCTAAAACGGCTTTTAAAGATATTAAAGGAACTATCACGAGAACGAACGAGTTTTCTTTGTCGGTGTCCACAACTTCAAAGTGCTGAAACATTCAAGCAAATGCTTGCATTTTGTAAGTTAAGGCTCCTACCCAGGCAAAATCAGCATTTTTCAGAGCATGCATTTCTGAAAGAGATGTTATGCATAGCTAATCATGTTGACTCGATCAGCATAAGTTCCTCATAAGTTAGCTATAGATTTAGAAATGGAGTAGCCTATCTTTCCATAGGTAAGGGACGCCTTATGAGTCACATCAGTCATAATAAAGTCTACATTATGGCATGCATTAAAGGCATAAATAGGACAGGCATATGAGTACATATGTAAGTATATATGCCCATATTTTAATTGAAAATATGCCATAAAAGCAACTATGCGAATTCAAATTGAATGATTTCACTCAGTTATGTTTTAATGAGTCGTGAAGATGTCAGAAATGTATGAAACCTAAAAGCTTTGATTTTCAACATAATACAGAATGTCACAGATCACTATTTTCCAAAGGCACCAAATTAGATCATTTGACCTCAAAACCATTTTGATGAATGAACACAAATGTCGATATTCTTTATAGCATGTATTAAAAGTGCGCTCAGTCGTTTTGTCCTCATTAAAAACATGAAGAAATGTGGACAGAAAAATATTTCTGCTGTATGTAGTGGGTGTCAGTTTTAGATTGAACATTTTCAATGACATTCTAAAAGTTATTATAAGTTCAAGTAAAATAAAAAGGTGCAAAATGTTTCCAATTAGTCTCACTACTCTAAGAATAACACGCATAAGTAAATAAAAAATCAATAGAAATGAAATCCTGTATTAAACCGAGTCTTTGTATTTTTAATGTATGCATTTGTTTACTTGTTTATTAGTTCTTTAGACATGTCTGAAAACCTACCTGTATAAGTGTTCTTCTGAATTAGTTTGCTGTTGACGTGCACACCGGTAGATAAAAACTGAACTTGTTCAGTGGCAGTTTTAGACTGAACATCATAGCTTGGGGGGATATACTGTATGTAAATGAGATCCTTTTGTTTGGATTTGTTGGTTAACACAGTCACATCAATCCTTTGCTGATAGCTCTAGTATCGACATCTAGCAGAAAAATATACTCCATTAACAAACTAAAAAATATTGGTATTTTGACAAAGCATCTGTGCTCTAATGGATAGCTTACACTTTTTCAGCAAGTAAAAGGCCTTTTAGTATAATTCTTAAAAAGTCCCCCTTCAGGTCATGGTGTGCAATGCTTTTTGCTGTGAAAGTAAACATAAGAATAACATTTATTTTAAATATTAGCACCTACACCTACTGGACTGAAGCAACCTACACT
>NW_015505428.1:511453-516697 GCF_001515645.1 Sinocyclocheilus grahami | reverse complement strand
GGGGGGGGGGGGGGGGGGGGGGGGGGTAGCATCAGGTATCAGGTATCGTGCCCTGAAATGGTAACATCTAAATTAAAATCAAAAAAGGTTATTTAGCACAAATGAATGTTTGACTCCGGGCCCTTGAGGTCTGTGAGAAAGTTGAAAGGAATCAGCCGCCAGGTGTCGCTATTGTGTTTCAATATCAAGCGAGGATTCACACAATATTCATATCATATGTTAGATTTCCTCACGCTGAACAACTTCTCCTCTAGAACTGCTGCTGTCAATCAAACCTTTTGTGAAATATTTGATACTATGTAAAAAGCCTACTTTCTGAAAGATGTCCTGGATGGTTCGTCTGATCTTCACCAAAATTGATACAGACCACCTCCTAAAAAAGTATATATATATATTTTTTTGGTAGACCCAACCATTCTCAAATAACGCATGCCTGAGCTATTGCTCAGCTCTGGTTAGTGTAAGCTCAGTCTGGATGCAGTGGTTCTGTGCTGGCCGCTAGACGGCAGAGCATCAATAAAGAGTGACCTTACACTGCACCTGTCTAATTATGCATTAACTCCTATAGTATGCTACCTGCCAGCACTAGTCTCAGATGAATGGCTTCAGCTTTCTTCTATTCCTCCTCTGGTCGGCTTCAATTAGTTTTCAATTCCATGCATCATCATCATCATCTAAAGCTGAAGCAGACAGACTTCTATAGATTTCTAGTTCTGAAATTGGTCTGCTGTGGAATACTGTGGAGCTAAGTTTTTTTGTGAATGATGCTTTTATTGTACTTGTATTATATGCAGTCTATACATTGTCAAGGCTAACATCATACTTTAACATGTACTGAAATAGCAAAATGACTGTATGATATATTATAATTATTTTCCTGTCCTGGCTGGGATTTTTAAAATGCCTAAAATTGCCTTTGTTTTCCTGTGACGGAAAAGTGATTTGACCAATATCATGCAGGCATTGTACATAATCAACCAATTGTGGTTGAGAAAAGGAAGATTGTTCACCCTAAATTATGTATTAAATAATAATGCTCACCAAGGCTCCATTTCTATCATATGAGACAGTTTAAAATGCACTTATCTAATTTATTACCGTAATCAAAACTGAATTTTCAGTACTATTTACATCATACAGATTTGTACAAAATTGCAACCTCATGAAATAGTTACATTTCCCCATGAGATCAATGATAAATGAACACTTTTCAGTGTAAGATAAAATGATTACACAAAGTAAGTGCTGTATGGATGTAAAGAGACATGTTTGGTTTCATAAATGAAGTATTGTGCTCAAACGTCAGCTGCTTTGTTTGTGTGTATGTGTTTGTGGCAGTAATTGTTGATGGTAGTGAGGTTAGGGGGAGTGTGAATGTGTGTGGCTCTTGTGGAAGTGTCAATGCCCCGGGAGCGCCAGCAGGCTCAGAAAGACAGACAGCATGAATTAATCCCAGGAGAGAGTGCGTGACAGTTTGACAGTGCTGTGAATCGAAAAGGAGGAGGTGCTAGGAGTCGCGAGGCGACAGCATTTGTCAAATCATAATTAAATGATGAATCACTGTTGTGTTCTTCAGGACCCCAAACCCTTCTTGGAGATGCATAATATAATAAAACCAAGAAAGCACAGGATACATCATAAAGAATGAGGGATTGTGTAGAAAACCATTCTTGAATTTTCCTCATTTTCCAGTTCGGTGTATAGAGAAATTAAATGACATGCATTCAAATAACTGGGATTCATTCTACTGACTGTGATGTGGGAAAATGGGAAAAACCTCCAGTCATTTATGACACGTGTATTGGAGCGTTCCCACTGTATGCTGCTGATGTGCACCACCCGAATGGTTCCTGAATTATTTAAACAGTCAGAGTTATGTAAAGTCATGAAAAGTTGTTTAAAAAACCTGCAATTTATCTGCATGAAATATTTTTATTTAAAAAAGGATTACAATTTTGAATAATAGCACCAGTCCATGCACATACTCAAATCCTGTATCAGTAAATAATGACGAAAACAAATGTATTTATAAATGTATTTATGTATACTGTATCAGTAAATAATGAGGAAGGCTAATGTATTTATAAATCAAAGCTCAACAGGTATCAATGATTGAAACACACCATTAAAGGAACAGTTCAGCCAAAAATTAAAATATTAGAGATGCACCGATACTGAATTTCTCCACCGATACCGATATCCGATTATTCAGGATTATATCTGCCGATACCGGTAGTTTGATTTTCTTAAGGCAGTCTGCAGTCTGACAGGTTTTGGCCTCCTTCTTTTGATTGATAGGATATAATCTGCCCTGTTTTTTGTCAATCAGTGAATCAGTTGTTAATAGTGAAAAAAATTGCTTATGTTGGCCGATACCGATTATTCGCAGATACATCGGTGCATCTCTAGAAAATATGCTGCAAATGTCCTCCCCCTCAGGCCATCCGAGATGTAGATGAGTTTGTTTCTTCATCAGATTTGTAGAAATGTAGCATTGCATCAGTGTATCAGCAATGGATGCTCTGTAGTGAATGGGTGCCGTCAGAATGAGAGTCCAAACAGCTGATAAAAACATCACAAGTAATCCACAGCACTCCAGTCCATCAGTTAACATCTGGAGAAGACAAAAGCTGAAACTAATCCAGCATTAAGACGCTCATTCTGACGGCACCCATTCACTGCAGAGCATCCATTGCATTACAAATCTGATGATATATTTAGAAACTGCATACACTTGAAAATACCTTCATAATAAGATTTTAAGATAAGTCAGGTTAATGATGAAAACATGAATAATTGTCAATAATCTTCCTATTCTCCCTGTAAGTTGGTGCACTAATAATCATCGTTACTGGAAACGTCTTTATTAAGAAGAATGCAAAAGGACCTGCAAGTAGTCCATAGAATAGCATAAAAATTCTGTCAGCCAATAGAATCCCTTTGAGGTCAGGCTGCTAAATCTGTGTTCTGGAGTGCATGTTAATTCCCCGTAGCCCTTGCTAGAAGCCGAAGGATTGTTATTATTGCATAATGATATATATATAGCCCCCTGTGCTAAAACTTTTGTCAAATACAGCGGAACACTGCATTCTGACCATATTACGTTTCAACAGGTTTTGGCCTCTATATATTATTATCCTAATTAATCTTATTTTAGATGTTGAAACAGTCTTTAATTTGCTCTGACAAAAACACTCGACAGCAAGTCACATACTGGTGTGGGTAAACAATCCCATCAGATTTAATTTACTAGTTTTGTAATAATATTTAACAAATAATCTGCTCAAACATACTGTACATACTGAATTCGATTTCTCTTAATTTTTCTATTGAAATTAATGGATTACCATGATAGCCAAATATATACAGCTATGGAAAAACTGACGAGACCACTTGAAAATTCTCAGTTTCTCTTAATTTATGATTTACAGTTATGTGTTTGAGTAAAATATAATTTTTGTTTTGTTCTGTAAACTACTGATGATGTTTCTTCCAAATTTTAAATACAAAACTTTAGAGCATTTTTGACACTTGGTCAAAATAACAAAAAAATGCCATGTTTTCAGACATGTTTATGTTCATTTTTAGACAACACAACACCAATACTTCAGAAGAGTTTTAAAAAAATCAATATTTGGTGGAATAACCTTGATTTTCAATCACAACAAATGAACACATTTGTTATTTTGACCAATTGTCATTTTCTGGGTGAAAAAAATACTCTAAGTATATTTTTATTTTAAATTTGGAAGCAATGTTATCAGACCTTTATAGAATAAAACAAATATTAACATTTTACTCAAACCCATAGCTAGTGAATGCAGAGAAACTGATAATTTTCATGTGGTCTTGTAATTTTTTTTACGGGGACACTGAAAATGTCCTCATAAATCACCTTCTCGTTGTAATACCTATGTCATACCCATGTTATTATACAAATTTGTGTCTTCATAAACCACATAAACATGCACACACACACACACACACATAAATAGATATAAAAATAAATAGATATATATACTGTAGAGATAGAGAGAGAGAGAGAGAGAGAGAGAGAGAGATTTTTTAAAAAATACATTTTGTATTCAAAGATGCATTAAATTCTTCAAAAGTGACAGTAAAGACTTTTACATACTGTGGCAGCAGAGAGGCGTTTCATCAGATTATAAAAGATCATTTCATCAAAGCCCTTATACATTTGATCCCCAGCTCAGAGGAATCAAACCACAAAACTACAAGGCCTCCATTTAGTCAACCATAAAATGGTTTTCTGTAATTGAAGCAACCTAATGCAGATTAGAAGTCGTATGAGAGAAAATGGTTGAGTGAGAGGCAGAGCGAGGGCAGACGTGTTGTCAGGTTCTGTGCGAGGAAATGAGCGACGTGTGTGTGGATGCAGGGGTGCGGGTAATGTTAAGTGTTCTCAGTGTGGAGTCAAGCCCTCCTCCACAGATTGCTGTCTTGCTCTCACCACTTGTTCGTCCCTTTGAAGTAATTACTCTTTCACCTGGACAAGCTAATCAGTGAAGGTGTGCCTTGCATCAGCAGCACCAGACTCAGCACCCTCTGACAAACAACACGCACACACACACACACACACACACAGAGATACACACACACACACACACACACAGAGACACACACACGCGCGCACACACACACACACACACCTACCAATGACAGAACTGTAAATTAGTAATATCAGTACACAAATGTAATATATTTTTCCTCCAAGTATTCCATTCATTCATATCATCATACAATGGCTCATTTGATGTACACAGTCAAGGTGTGAGTAATAAAGCATCGCCTAGCATTTTTCTGTTTCTAGCGTCATATAAAATCACCGGCACTTTTCTGTTGCTCACCTTCGATGGCGAGGACAAATTAATAGAAACAAACATGTTTTGCGTGTGCACACACACACACGCACGCACGCACGCACACACACTCTTTCTCTCTCTCTCTCTCTCTCTCTCTCTCTCTCTCTCTCCTCTCTCTCTCACACACCCACACACACACACTCGCACGCGTGCACACACACACACACACACACACACGATGCGCAAAACTCCGCATTTGAACAGTCAATAGCAAATACTTAAACTAATAACAAAACAGTAGCTGATTCAGAAGCGCCAGATTGTCATAGCAAAGTCAGAATGACCTCCTCTCCTAGGTTCACGAAACGGTCATCCATAAAATGCATTGCTGTTCTGTTGTAAGTAATCTTAAAGATTCCTA
>NW_015505428.1:508966-510690 GCF_001515645.1 Sinocyclocheilus grahami | reverse complement strand
CACACACACACACACACACACACAGAGACACACACACGCGCGCACACACACACACACACACCTACCAATGACAGAACTGTAAATTAGTAATATCAGTACACAAATGTAATATATTTTTCCTCCAAGTATTCCATTCATTCATATCAACATACAATGGCTCATTTGATGTACACAGTCAAGGTGTGAGTAATAAAGCATCGCCTAGCATTTTTCTGTTTCTAGCGTCATATAAAATCACCTGCACTTTTCTGTTGCTCACCTTCGATGGCGAGGACAAATTAATAGAAACAAACATGTTTTGCGTGTGCACACACACACACGCACGCACGCACGCAGTAAGAGCCCTGTCAGGGGGCTGTGTGGTTAATCTTTATGCACTCTGTGACCTCCTCACTGCCAACCCTGCTAAATATATTATTCCCGTGGGGCTTTCAGTGCTGCTTGGTGTCAGAAATCAATATGTATGAGCCGTGTAGATGGGAATTTCTAATAGATCTCCACAGCCCTGCGCTACTCTTCAATATCTGCCTCGGACTATTAGTGCCGGCTCAGTGACAGTGAAATAACCGAGATAATCTGTTAAGGTTCCGCTCTTAAGGTGGAACTGCTTTAACAGGTTTTACTGGTGTTTTTCTTTTTGTAACGGAAATAACTAAACAGACGTATTTTTCATGGGTGATTTTTAATGTAGAGTAAAATTGATTTTGTTTCTACACAATGAAGAATTACATGAATAATTTGAACAATTTAAAGTGCAATAATTGATTCTGTTTGCGAGTGGTTATACATACTGCTGTTTCTGCGTAAGGATACGTGTATGTCTGTTTGCATGTGTGTTCTCTGTGGTGTTGTAAGAAATGGATATGGGTCATAGTGCAAATTGATCATATTGCTAATGTGATGATTTGCTGCAGTGCATGGCTCCTCCGCTGGAAAAAAACATGGAGCTTTAAGCAGCAGGAGACTGAATGGGGGAGGGGAAGATCTGAATGGAAGAGCGAGGAAGACTGACTCAGACAGCGAGAGGTCTCCAGAGAGAGAGAGAGAGATGCTGAAATTATTTCATGGGCTTTTTCTCTCTCTCCCATCTCACATGCAGGACCTACAAATGTAATCTACAGCCATATATCTGCTGTCTTTCGCACAAAGGTGATCTCCTCAGTGCTGTCTGCTCCCGGCCAAAGCCGCAGACGGGGAAAATCACTATCCATCACCTGTAATTATATTAGATTAGAGGTACGATGAGCCTAAAATCGCCCCCTTTTTAGGAAGAAGTGCCATTTTTTTGTCCCAAAGTGTATAATGATTCATAAATAAATAAGGTTACAAATACATCACTATTATAATTAAGTAACCACTTAAGCTGATGGTGGACTATTTCTTTCCATTACTTTTGGCATTTCATTATGAATCAAATTCCATAACAACTTCATTTTTCTGTTTTTAGTAATGTGAACAGTGTATATCTTTGAGCCACGGTTTTAGTACAGGCATAGGCTATTTTACAGTTCATCTACATTTTAATTGATTGAAATCAGTATTTGACAAGTTGCACATCCACTTTGTACATACAAACTCATACCTGCCTCCACACTTAGGAAAAACACTTGATTGCATCGGAGGCACTGAGCATCTTCCTCCTCAGCCAAACTAGTGGTCCTTTTGGTTTCTCTTTTAACCTGTGGGTGTGTGTGTGTGTGTGTGTGTGTGTGTCTGTGTGTGTG
>NW_015505428.1:502304-508768 GCF_001515645.1 Sinocyclocheilus grahami | reverse complement strand
GAGAGAGAGAGAGAGAGAGTGTGTGTGTGTGTGTGTGTGTGTGTGAGAGAGAGAGAGAGAGAGAGAGTGTGTGTATGTGTGTGTGTGAGAGAGAGAGAGAGAAAGAAAGAGAGAGTGTGTGTGTGTGTGATTTAGTCTCTGCAAATAAAGAGCTGTTTACCCCAAGTGACATCAAATTATCGTTAAGAGGACTTCTTGACATTGCACGTGATGACCTTATGGAGCAGAAACAAACAGTTTTAGGAAAGTGAACTTCTGGTTAAACATTATTGGCATAATTCTTTTGGGTGACGTTTGGTCAATGGTAACAGTGTTTTATGGAGAGTTCCATCACAGTATTTCCTTGTATCCTTGCGGAGATATTGTCCAATTGACTGCGATTACACTTTACAGTGTTTATAATTAGAAGCCAAACAAGCTCGGTTGTTTTCTATAAATGTCCACACAACAGTGCCGTTTGGAGCCCAGCTAAATTGGATCATTTTCTGCAAACGAACTGCAACAAACGAATGCTTACAGCTCTCCCTGAATCCCTGACAATTTTCAAGCGACAGCTGAAAACTCATCTCTTTCGAAGCTACTTGACTTCATCATAAAAATTAAAAAAAATAATAAAATAAATTTTTTTTATTCCTTCTCTTTCTAGCTTGTACTTATTTGAACAATGTCTAAGAACTTGGTATTACAAGCACTTCTTGTGTCTGTTTGCCTCTTTAAGAAGAATCGCTTTATGTATCCCCCAATTGTAAGTCGCTTTGGATAAAAGCGTCTGCTAAATGACTAAATGTAAATGTAAATTAATTACAAATTGTAAAAATCCATTGTATTGGTTGTTGTGATTTTCTTGTTAATATAAGCAATGTTTATTTAATCTGAAAAATCTGTCAATATTAAGTGTAACTGGGACAGGAGTTTACATTTAAACTAACAGAGATGGAACATTAACCATTAAACCATTAAAACCATTAAAAAGTCAAGAGAATAATTGTCATTAAAGCTTTTTTTTGTAGGTAGATGAACTTCCCACATAGTGATGTAGACATGTGGGGGCGTGTTAGAACGAGGCGTTTTAGGTAGGCGTGGTTGACTCTTATCTTTTATAAAGAATATCTCTTTGGATTTGAGACTTTAGTCTTTGCAACTTTACAGATCTTCTTTATGCACCAAGAGCTTGTAACACTCCAAAGAGAAAGGAAAACTTGAAATCGCATCATATGACCCCTTTAAGGATATACCAGCTCATGTACACGTAGAGAAGTCATTAATTAAAGATCTCCAGGTGAAGTAAAATTAACCTACATTAATAAATGCTCTAAAAGTATTTTTCATTGTTAGTTCCTGATTCTCAATGTATTAAATAATGTTAGCAACTCAAACTTTTTTTATTATTTAAATTTTATTTTTAGTGTTAGCCTTAAATGGCATCAGTTAAATAGCATTACAATTGTCTTAAGACTAATCAAAATGTTGTAATTTTAGAGATTATGGGATGTTATCCTATATTCCCATTTAATATTGGTATCCTAATGAACCTTTCGACAATGTTAATAGCCGTGTGACGCTTCACAGAAATGTATTTTACTGTTAACATTAAAATGATACAGTAATTTGGCCTTACACTATTCTGTTATTGCATTTGCCTTTTAAGATCAGAAGCAAGTCTGCCTGAAACGACTCAGCGCTGACGTGTTTGCATGCTTTGATGACTTTATTATCTCCGTGGAAACGGGGCAGACGTAGTCAGGTTAAAGGGCTTGTGCTAATGCGCAAACAGGAATAAATACACCGTCATTAATGTAGCAAGCAAAGGATTCGAAGGTTGAACTCAAAAAGGCTAAAGATTCTATTTTAGCTTCAAGGTGATGTGGTCATAATTCTGGCTGATGGAGATATGATGAACATGTTATGTGTTTACTGAATGGCACAGACTAAAGTTTTTATTCAAAAGAATCGCAAAAATCTAACCATTAATACGAATATAATTATATTAAAAACTAAAAGGGGAATAAATTAAATGCTTTTCCCTAAAAGTATTGGCACTAAAATATGTGGCACATTCATTCTGTATGTTTGAGATGTTCTCGTTACGGGAAAGACCGTGAATAAGTAACTTGTATGATAAGATTTTTAATTATTTTGAAAGGTTAGGGGTTTTTTCTAATATTTTTTTAAAGGTCAGAAAAGTATCTGTTTAATTAGAACGTTTACATTTACAGAGTAAAATATGTCTGTGAAATTGAAGCATTTCTTCAGACAGGAATTTAACAAAGCAACATACTACATTTTTTTTCACTTAATCATTATTTTGTTTTTACAAATGATGACATCCCTAAAGTTTGTGTAAGATTTTGTCAGGTTGAACTCACTTCTGATTATGAATTTGGTTAAGTGGGTACACACACGCACACACTCACGCACACACACACACAGGTTTGTTTTTATGGTTTATGGGGACTCTCCATAGGCGTAATGGTTTTTATACTGTACAGACCGTATATTCTATTGCCCTACACCAACCCTGCCCCTAAACCTACCCCTCACAGGAAACTGCATTTTTACGTTCTCAAAAAAGCTAATTCTGTATGATTTATAAGCTCGTTTCCTCATGGGGACCTCAAAAATGTCCCCACAAGGTCAAAATTTACTAGTATTACTATCCTTGTGGGGACATTTGGTCCCCATAACGTGATAAATACCAGGTACACACACACACACACACACACACACACACACACACACACACACACACACACACATTGCTATTACTGCTATTACTATCCTTGTAGCCATAACGTAGGGAATACCAGCTACACGCACGCAGACACTTTTTTATCCTCTGAGACGGTAAGTTTCTGTGCCCAAGTGTTTAATTGGTGGTGCACACACACACACACACACACACACACACACACTGCTATTACTATCCTTGTAGCCATAACGTAGGGAATACCAGCTACACGCACGCAGACACTTTTTTATCCTCTGAGACGGTAAGTTGCTATGCCCAAGTGTTTAATTGGTGGTGGTTCAGGTGAAGTGTATGCAAAGTCAGGTCCAGTTTAATTGAAGATTATTTCCTTATTTACTCAAGCACATTCAGCGCTAAATACCTTGGATCAAAAATAGAGCAGACATTGTCAAACCCTAGGGTTCAGTGCTTCACGCAATTAGAGACTCATCCCTGACAGCAATTCCAATTATTTCACAGCTAACCAGGAACATTCAGGCTTGTGGCTTCTCTCTCAGCTTTGGCGATCAGCTACAGCTTAACTAGTTATGTAAAACGGGTTCATTTGGGAAACCCAGTGATGAGATTGTGCCTATTTGACCCAGCTGGGTTGATTAAATGTTTGACCCAACACGCTGGGATGTTTTTTTTTTAACTCAACTATTGTTTAAATATTCCTATACTGCTGGGTTCAAATGAACCCCAAATGAGTTGGAAATGAAAATCACTTTAACATATGCAGAACAACTAGTAACAACAAACGCAACAGTAATATTTAAAAGGTGAACATTTATTCATAAGCAAGAACACCCAGAGATGGCCAAAAGGCAAGCAAAAGTAAAAACAACATGTACATACCCATGTTTTGAATTATGCATCATGTTGTGTTTTAAGCTTGTTGGTTAAATGATGTTATTTGTTATAATGGATGCCAAGGGTGAGGAATAAATGCAAATCCAAATCCAAATTTCCCCAAATTGCTTCAGAAGAAAGTCCAGCTGACCCTATAAAGCCTTCACTGCATCCCGAGTTATTCCGCTTTAGATTGTGTTCGAAGAAAGGAATTTGAAGTCCAACAAAGCCTGGAATAGATGTAGTACCAAATATCAATATTCCAGTCTTCTGCTTTATATTTCAGTGTTGTGATCTAAAGGTAGAAGATTCGGAACATCCATTAAAATATCTAACAGATATGATTAGAGTGTTTTAATCAGAAGGAGCGAAAATATACAGTTGTGCTTCGTTTGCTTAAATATGAAAACATCGTCCTGTGCAGGGCTGTGGCGTGCAGTTTGTTTGTTTGTTTTTCTCTTCTGTACTCTTTGGTGATTTTCATCATCATTTTTATCTTTGTATTCTACAGCGCAACAACAACTGTCCATTCAGCATGTTTTAGGCAATTCCAACAATATCTTTAAAAGATAGAACCAGCCTTTAAGTTGCTGAAAATCTTGTGTCAACTCACCAAAAGACTGTGAAGAGGTAGTCATTGCAAAACAAACAGCATGTACATAAGTACACATGTGTCCCTGCAGCACAAAAGCAGTGTTAAGTCGCTGGGGGATATTTGTAGCAATAGCCAACAATACATTGTATGGGACAAAATTATACATTTCTCTTTTATGCCAAAAATCATTAGGATATTAAGTAAAGATCATGTTCCATGAAGATATTTAGTAAATGTCCTACCGTAAATATATCAAAACTTAATGTTTGATTAGTAATATGCATGGCTAAGAACTTCATTTGAACAACTTTAAAGATGATTTTCTCAATATTTAGATTTTTTTGCACCCTCAGATTCTCTCTCCCTCTTTCTCTCTCTCTCTCCCTCTTTCTCTCTCTCTCTCTCTCTCTTATATCTCTGCCTGTATTCCCCATTCCACGCACAGACGTTTTGACAAACAGTTTTATCGGTTCTGTCATATTTCTTCCATGTTTTAATCAAACAGTTGGGTGGCAGGCTGATTAATATCACCATTGATCAGACTGGATGGAGTTCTCTCCTCTCCACAATATTTAAAATATCCATAAAGAATGTGACTAGTGTCTCTGCAATTTCTATATTTTCTATACTCTTAATATATTCCATTTTGTACCTTTTTCTCAGAGAGTGTACAGTGTTGAGGACATTCAAAAGTTTGGTGTCAGTAAGATTTTTTTTAAACAATCATATTTTCAGCAAGGATGCGATACATGATTTCTATTTCAAATAAATGCTGTTCTTTTGACGTTTTGACAAACAGTTTTATCGGTTCTGTCATATTTCTTCCATGTTTTAATCAAACAGTTGGGTGGAAGGCTGACTGGCAAGCAGATTAATATCACCATTGATCAGACTGGATGGAGTTCTCTCCTCTCCACAATATTTAAAATATCCATAAAGAATGTGACTAGTGTCTCTGCAATTTCTATATTTTCTATACTCTTAATATATTCCATATTGTACACTCTCAGAAAAAAAGGCACAAAACTGTCACTGGAGCAGGATCCTTTCAAAAGGTATATGTACTTTTAAAGTACTAGTACATAAGGTGCTAATATGTGCCATATAGGGTTCATAAGGTACAAATATGTACCTTTTAGCTTTTGTATCTTAGGGTACCGAGCCAGTGATAGTTTTGTACCTTTTTCTCAGAGAGTGTACAGTGTTGAGGACATTCAAAAGTTTGGTGTCAGTAAGATTTTTTTTAAACATTCATATTTTCAGCAAGGATGCGATACATGATTTCTATTTCAAATAAATGCTGTTCTTTCAAACTTTCTATTCATCTGAAAATTCAGAAAAAAATGTGGTTTAAAAATGATGGTTTCCACAAAAATTGTAGCAGGCTGGAGTAATGGCTGCTGAAAATTCAACTTTCAGTTAAAACGAAAAACAATTCATTTAAACTGTAATAATATTTCACAATGTCACTGTTTTTAAAGTTTGCAAAGCTTAATCGCAGATGGCTTCCTTTAAGATGTCTCGTTGTTCCTCTCATCTCTTTTCTTTCTCGCTGGCCACTCAAGGCAGAACTGATCTGGCTTCTGCGTCTCCGTCTCGAGGGATGCACAGGGGTCAATGACAGCATGAGCAATGTTCGGTGATCCAGGGAGACACGGGATTGCACAGAGGGAATTATCCCACATCTATGGTTGCTAAGTGTGTGGCAGACCTTTGGCAGACGTTAACTCAAGGGCAGTGTGTGTGTGTGTGTGTGTGTGAGAGAGAGAGAGAGAGAGCATATATGAGGAGAGATCTAGTTGGTGGATAATGTGAAGACAATTTCAGGAATATGGGTTGAGTGTAGCCTAATTAAAGGTGAGCAGCAGTGGAGGTGAGAGAGAGCAGACTGAGCTCTCTTTATCAGGACAAAGGGCTGCTAAGTAAGGCACCGAGGGCATCTTAACACCTTGTGTCCTCGTCACTTTGATTGCATTTTGGAATTATTTTTTTTTCAAAACTGAACTTTGAGAGCAGCAAAAAATGCACAGAACGTGCTTGAAAAGAAGGACAGAAAGAAATGTAGTGAGAGAGAGAGAGAGAGAGAAGAATAACAACCCCCCCCCCTCCGAGAGTGAGCACCTGTGTCATTGTTATGCTTGTTGCCTGGTAACAACATTCTCCACCGCCCACAGAAAGAGTGGAAGACATGCATGAAGACAGGAACAAAGAATCTCTTATTTCATGGACATTTTTAAGGAGTTTATGCAGCGGATGTGACTGCATGGTGTCTGCATGCATTTCTTTTTT
>NW_015505428.1:482251-502286 GCF_001515645.1 Sinocyclocheilus grahami | reverse complement strand
ATATATATATATATATATTTACTGTCCGTAATAAAAGTAATATATATTAAATCCTAGTCTAAAAATGTTTTTCTTCTAATTTATTTCAATTTTGCATGAAGAATTCAGTTGTACAACAAATTGACAAAAAATGTGCCAGAGGAAATACCACAGCAAAAATAAATAAAAATTAACCTTTTCAAAATCAATAAATACATTTTCTTTTTATTTAATAAAAAAGCAAAACGCTCAACAATATCTATGCTCCTTAACATTAAAATAAGGGCAGCAGAGGTGTGTTTGTCAGGTTGCACAAGGTTGTAACTCTGCTTGCAATGCTTCTGCTCCGTCTGGCTGTAACAGTGCCACAGTGACACTTGTAGAGTTAGTGCACTTGCCTTCTACCTGGTTTTGTGGTGATCACTCACGCTAAAGCAGTTTAGATGAGCACATGAAAGCTGGGTCTCACTCTTTCTTGCAGTTACAGTACACTCTTCACTTTTGATATTTACACACACACACACACACATATGCTGGTTTCCATGTTTGATGGGTTCATTCCATAGACGTAGTGGTTTTTCTACTGTCCAAACTGTATTTTCTATCCCTTTACACTAACCCTACCCCTCACACAAAACTACAGGCATTTTTAGATTTTCAAAAAACTTCATTCTGTATGATTTCCTCATGGAGACCAAAAAAATTTACTCTCTTATATACTTATATATTGCTATTACTATCCTCGTTTGGTCCCCATAATGTAGGGAATACCAGCACACACTCACACACACACACACGCACGCACACACACACACACACACACACACACACACTCACACTCACACTCACACACACACACACACACACACACACACACACACACACACACACTCTCATACACACACAGACACACACACACACACACACAATACAGCTAATGCAGCAGTGGTTCTCTCCAAGACTTTTTGTCCAATATCTACACATATTCAAAGGCCCTAAAACATGCTAAAAAATTGCCCGTATATTGCAAACATGTTCAGGTTTTCCTGACTTTTGCAACAAGCACTACAGTTCTGCCGTTATATATTTGAACCGTTCACCTTTTTACCTTTTGATGATGCCAGTCATCCAAGTATGAAGAGACAACAGCATTTTTTTTTAAACTCTCTCTTTTCTTTGCTCTACCTGCTCGTGAGCGCTAGGGCTGTCATGCTGGATCAGAGCTCTGCTGATTACTTCCACTTTGTCACCTTCATCAGGAAACGATTCTGACGCACACTCACACCCCGGTCTCTCCAAATCAACATGTGAACTGTGAAAAAAAATGCAGACGGGAAATAAATAATAAAAAGGAGGGCATGCTCCAGCTTTACATTCTCATTCCCTCTATTTCTTTTTGAGCAACGTCTTGGCTTTCCTTTCTGTGGGGGAAAAGACAGTTTCTCAAAATTCAATTTTCTCTCTTCCTGGACTCCTGGATCATTTTGAACAACCCCCCCCCCCTAAGGTGTACCAAGGAATCGCCAATATTCCCAGTACAACAGAGGACAGTACAGCATGCAAAAATTCAGAAATATCTTTCTACACTTCTAATGTTGTCATTGTTCACTGAAAGAAGTTTTCACATAGTTTCATTGTGTAACTGTAACAAACACTTCCGTGAAACATTTTAGGATGTCCTCACTGCAAACAATGTTCTTAGTATTTTTGTCTTGAATTTCCATTACAAATACACTGTAAAAAATGAGTGTAATTTTTACTGTAAAAGTATTTGAAAGTATTTTGTTTAAATAATCATGTTTCTGTAGCTTTGTCGTGGTTGTTATCAGTTATGTACATGTGGCTTTTTGTTACATCTTCTGTTGTTTAATGATTGTTTATTACATTATTTAAGTGTCGTGTGTGTCACCATGATGGTGTTTAGTGTTTGCGTGAATGACTCTGTGCACCTTCTATATATTAGTATATACTTCAGCTTCTTGTGACGTGACGTGACATGTGGCCAAGTATGGTGACCCACACTCGGAATTAGTGCTCTGCATCCCATCCAAAGTGCACACACACACCGTGAACACACACCCGGAGCAGTGGGCAGCCATTTATGCTGCGGCGCCCGGGGAGCAGTTGGGGGTTCGGTGCTTTGCTCAAGGGCACCTCAGTCGTGGTATTGAAGGTGGGAGAGAGCGCTGGTTATTCACTCCCCCCACCTACAATCCCTGCCGGTACGAGACTCAAACCCACAACCTTTGGGTTATGAGTCCGACTCTCTAACCATTAGGCCACGACTTCCCAAGTCTTGTGATGAACTGATTCTTCATATTGCTGTCTCTTTTACCACCTGCATTATTATGGTGCTTGTCAGTTTATGTTAAAGATACAAAACAGATTTTAGTAGCAGTGTGCATTGTTGAATTTATTAGTTTACACTCAAATTTACTTGTTTTTAAATTAGTCGTATACTGTAAAATGTACAGTTTGTTCTGTAAATGTTTATACAGTTTTCTGTATTTTTTACGACATTTTTCTGGCAACCACAGCTGCCAAACTTTGTAAAAACTACAGATTTTTTTTACAGTGTATCTAAACATTCTTGAATCAAGATGTATTTACTTGAGAAGCAAAATGGCTTAAGATATTAAGTCTTATTTTCTGAAAAATGTATCAGAATTTGGTTAGTTTAAGAAGAGCAAATATGAGCCAGTGGGGTATAGAAGAATAATCTTGTTTCCCCTTTTAATTAAGATTGTATTTCTTATCCCATTGGCAGATATTTGCTCGTTTCAGGCAAAAACTAACAACATTTTGATACATTTTTCAGAAAACAAGACTTCATATTTTCATATTTTAAGTCATTTTGCTTCTCAAGTAAATGTTTAGATATTTATGCCAGAAAACAAGATTTTAAAAAAATACTAAGAATTTTTTTTCCCCCGAGTGCTATATTTTGAAGATTTTTAATATGACCTGTGCAAGAAAAAAAATCTATGAACAGTTGATTTTTACACAAAGAGCACTTTCTACGGCCACGATTTTGTATTAATTTCTTTATGCAGTGGAGGACTGTGTGTTTTCAGGGAACCTACTTGAAATCGAGGTGTGTGAATGGGTTCAAGAACAGAGGAGGATTAGAGCCCTCTCTGAGGTGGTTTAATCTCAGCATTCAACATGCTCTTGGTGGCCCTTATCACCTTGTGATTGCGAGCCGAGGGGATTTGGCATAGATGAGGCTGCTGCCAACTGCAGTCATATTCCTCATGTACCACCAGCTGTTCAAACGCTTCATAATTCCTGCACAACATACTTTCCTGAACAGCAGAGAAGCCTGCGAAGAGTCAGTAACAAGTATACTTTCATCAGACACTCTTAAAAATTAAACAAACATTTTTTCTTGGTGCTGATTGTCAACCTCAGGGGATAAAACAAAATATAACCCTGGAGCACAAAACCAGTCTTAAGGGTCCATTTTTCGAAATTGAGATTTATACATCATCTGAAAGCTGAATAAATAATCTTTCCATTGATGTATGGTTTGTTAGGATAGGACAATATTTGAAAATCTGGAATCTGAGGGTGCAAAAAAATCTAAATATTGAGAAAATCATCTTTAAAGTTGTTCAAATGAAGTTCTTAGCAATGCATATTACTAATCAAACATTAAGTTTTGATATATTTATGGTAGGAAATTTACAAAATATCTTCATGGAACATGATCTTTACTTAATATCCTAATGATTTTTGGCATCAAATAAAAATCTATAATTTAATTTAGAATTTTGACATAATCGTAATGTGTAAATTCAGATTCTGCATCAAAATAAACAAAACGGCAGTTTCCAGCTAAAATGACTGCTAGTAGCAGGAAAACACCAATTACTTTTATTACTTTTCTCACAAATTATGATTACAGGGTAGATTCTCGATTAATAACGTTTTTATTTATCATTCCTTACTAATACTATGACCTCAAAATACTTTAAACAGTGCATGATTTGTAAACAAATACATTTTAACATTTGAATCACATAATCAGCCCATCCGTGGGACTTTTCTGATGTAGTAAACTTGCTCAGTAGCGCACCTGGTACAACATCCGTGAAACAAGTCACGATAAAAGAGTTCAATGTTAAAATGCATGGTCACTTCAGCAAATGCATTTTAATCTTACACACTCAGAAATGTTTTTTTATTCTAATATGTACCATTTAGGTAGTAAATGCAACGAATCGCTGCAGTTTCCAGTTGAAATGAACACTAGAGGCTGTATAACTATACACAATATCGTGTTATGACCTCAAAATGATTTTAAACATGCTGCAAGATCTGAAAACTGATACTTTTCAATGTTAGCGTTACATGTATAGTTTTTGAGAACAGTAGGTTTGTTGCACAAGCTCTCCGGTACGAATCCCGTGAAACTACAGTTCAACAAAACAGCTCAAATCCACGTAAAAGGAAGTTAAAACAGCACAGCTGCATCAGTGAATGCATTTTTCTATCACTTTTGCGTTCGTTAACACTATCGGGTAGGCTTAGGGTTGGAACATTCGGCACGTGATAGCCTATATCACTTTGAAACTGCTGCGAAACGCGTAATATCTGTGTGGCAGAAACGCTGCCACAAGCACGTATTTGACATTTTTTTCAGGTTTGTTCAGTTTGTATATACAGAGTATATGCGTCCCAATTCGCATCCGTCCTAAATAGTATTCAAAAATAGAATTATTATGTCCCAAATCATAGTATGTTTAAAAAAGTATGCCAAAGATTCCCGGATGGTCTTCTACTTCCGGTTAGAATTCGAAGTGCAGATCGATGCACGCTCTAACGGCTAATATTACCCACAATACATTGCGCGGTGGACGAGAACTACAAACATGCATTAAAAGTGCCAAACATGGCGGATATACGCTACCAACGGACAGGTAGAAAAACGGATTTGAGTGATAAATAATCAATGTCTAACCTGATGAAAAAATATCAATGTAATGTTATCCACGCTATATTTCATCTGCAGCAACACTGTGAACTTTTATAATGATATGTTAGGTCATTAACTTTTAAATGCATCATTATGCAAACACATGAGCAGAGTTCTCGGCATGATAGGCCCGTGACTGGCACGTACCTCTTCATTTCTCTCCAATACGGTAGGATATCAAATTAAATGAAATATGGATGATGTTAACTGTGATGAGATGATTGACAGTGCAGTGACAGAATGCACGTAACTAAGCAACAGAGCATCCCTTAAAGAAGCAGCTATGACGAAATAGTATGTCCCAAAGCTTGCCTACTATTCTTCTGCATACTCAAAAGTATGTACTTTCTCTTCACAAAAAGAGTACATACTTTTAGGGCATAGTATAAGTAGGCGAATTGGGATGCAGCATGTGTATTCATTTGGAACAATAAAAATGGCTGATAAAATGTCTAAATTCACAAGTAACATGAATTTTGTACCTGGATAAATAACAGGGTTGCAGTTTGCAGTTTAGCCTAATGTAATCACCGAGACGAAGCTAGCTAGTTTGGAACTAGGTGTTAGTGTTTAGTTATCAATAATGTTATGTCTCCCATCAATTGTTTCCAAAAAAAAACGTTTTCCCCTTTCCGCAGCTTCAGAAATGATTCCGAACTCACAATATCCAAAGCCTGATATACACAAACACCGTCTCCTCATCAGCCTTCAGTATCCCATCCACCCCCCCAGAACTCACCCTTTCCACGCATTACGTACCGCATGGGATTTCTTTAAAGCTTAACGCCTCTGGGAGCCACTCTCTTTTCCATCTGACATTTTTTGCATTCTAGGCGAAGATGGGACTGACAATGCTTTTTTCCCCCTGTATTTTCTTCCCGCTTTTTTATCCCTTGAGATGGTTTGCATTACAATTACACAGAGACAGGAAACTCATATGCCTGCATTAGGATAAGAAAAAGACGAGAAATATATACTATGACATTTAACTGTATATGTGTGATTAAAAATGTCACCTGGCGTCACATAACATTTAATTTTTTTGTTTCCTTTATTATTTTAACACGTAAAAGCATCACAACAACAATATACAAATTCTTAGTTATCTTCAAAACAAAAACACATTTACACATGCAACATTAGGGTTAAAGACAATGAGCAACTTATTGGATAATTAATTTCGGAATGTGTATTTTACGGTGTTGTGAGAATTAAAAATGCAAGTCAGGAATCTTACGGTGACGTTCACGAAAGTTCTCTACCTATCTTTGGGCAGCTTTTAAAACAGTTTCAACCGAAACTAAATGGAATCCAATCAAACTTTGCGAGACTATACAAACAACCTTAAATCACCTTCTCTCAGTGTTACTGTACTTTTAAAAGTGCACAATGCCAACAAGCTGATGCGCAACTGCAATATGCCAAACTAAATCAACACAGCTGAAAAGAAAGAAAGGTACTGGCTTTTGTTTACTAAACATCACATTAATAATGGAGGTCAAGAGGTATTCTTACGATCATTCCATAGAACGCTTGGAATATGATGGCAGAGAACAATTATTTTTATGATTATTGCTCCAGATCTAAAAATATGTGTTGTGTTTTAAAGAGGTTTGTGATTGCATTGGCCATTAGTCCACTGGCTGAGATTATTTTCTCCTGTTTGTAATGATTGTCTACTCAGTTCTTTACAAGAATGGCTGCAACTTGCACAGCCGAGACACTAAAACACATTGACAGACACTGAAAAATATACATTATGATGCTGCCAAAAGTACAATAATAATTACACAGGAAATAAAATTGCAACGTTTGTTTTTGTTTTTTTGTCCCGCCGTCTCTCATGTGTCTCTGTCGTCCACAGTCTGCGCTTTCTGGGTCCCTGTGAGTTTTTTTGTGGTCAGTCTGTGGCATTACTGCGTTTGATGTCACTTGTTTCAGAGTCCTAAAAGAACCATCGAAACGCTTCCCCATTGTTTACTGGCGTTCTCTGGAGAAAACATAAAAGGAAAGTACAAAGAATCAGCATTATTACGTTTTACAGTAATGTTATTAATTAATGCATTATCAATGCAAGTTGGCACAGTTCAACCTATTGATTGAAATGATCACCAGAAAGCCAATTTTCAAAGAACTTTCTCTACTAATTGAATTCAGTTTGCAAGAAAAGTAAAGGAACACCATGTCTCATAATGTTTTTGTTCTGCACAATTAACCACACTTCCCAGTTATACTAGAGACTAGAAAGAGTAAAGGGTGAAGATGAGCCTTGTTTCTTAGTGAACCATACAGAAAATAAGTAAAAGAAGCAATCATTTCATTCGATCTGTAAAGGAAAAGCACACGGTCAGTGTAGCAATTTATGTCATTTATGTCACACGTTACTTGTGTCCAAGAATTGTTTCCTTTTCAAGTGAATTCAGTTCATGCTCAGACATTACAGTGTTCTTCTTTCTGTGACAAGATAACTAACTAAATAATTAAATACATTTCGAAACTTTACAGTATTTGTAACTTGTGTAACATTTTTATGTGTGTGTGTTTGTATTCCTTACACTATGGGGACCAAATGTCTCCACGAGGATAGTAATAGCAGTAAATATTGACCTTGTGGGGACATTTTTTTGGTCCCCATCAGGAAACAAGCTTATAAATCATACAGAATGAAGTTTTTTGGGAATGTAAAAATGCCTGTAGTTTTGTGTGAGGGGTAGGGTTAGTGTAAAGAGATAGAAAATACAGTTTGTACAGTAGAAAAACCATTATGTCTTTGGAATGAACCCATCAAACATGGAAACCAGTGTAGAGAGAAAAATGTGAAGAAAAAAAGAAAGAAAAAAAAGTGGTCTAGAATAATGGATACATAAGCCTAAAGCTTAAAGCAATGCAGAATTCTATATTTAAATAGGCAAAAGATTGTAGCATAAATCAAACAACAGGTATAACGTAAGTGTCAGAAGAACTTTTTTTTTTCAAACGGCATTTCTATTCATCTATGTAAGTTATTTAAAAGGTGTTCAAGACCAAAGATGGTATAGGCTTTATTGGTGGCCGCTTTTTATGGCGGTTCATCATAAATGAGCAGATCATAAGATCATTCAGTGCAAGGACACTTATTATCCAGCAAGCAAGCGGTTAGACATGACCAAATGTGACGACAGAAGGTAGGAGGTCTTTCATTTAACAAACTATTGGTTTCACCTCATCACAACGTATTGCTTGTTTGAAGAGTTTGTGAGCATGTCATTCTTTCCATCAGATGTGCACGGACCTCAAGATTTACTGCAACATTCTAACACCATAAACTAAAAACATCATCAGATGAGATATGAATAATCACCACATGACAAATAAATGAAAATGACAAACAATATGAGCAAAGATAGAAATAAAATCAATAAACCGTAAAATAATAATATGCACATTTTATTTATGCCATGCTGCACGGCTGGAAAATCAAGTACGGCATCCATCACTGTAACTTTACAGAATTGTTATGCATAGACTTCACAGTCTCCTCAAAAATGCTTACATTCACACTCAACGTTCCTGTTCGCACTCAATGCAAAAAAACAAATAAATAAAAAAATCACTTACTCTGCAGTTAATTGAGTCTTTGTTTTTCTTACTTAATTGCAAATGACATTTGAACTTGTGACCTATTACTTTAACTGCAATGAAGACCATCACAGACTGGGGAAAAAAAGCAATCTAGGGCTAAATTTATTTATTTGAATTTCATATAAAATTTCACAGTAATTTTACACAGTAATAAATGTAATGCGATGCATATTTGTCAGATTTCTGTATTAGAACTAATAAACTGAATCTGTTTTAAATAACTAGGTTTATATATTTGGTCACACTTTAGTTTGGAGACCAGTTCTTACTATTAACTACGACATTTGCTTCAATAAACTCCTAATGTGTTGCTTATGAATAGTTAGTAAGGTAGTTGTTAAAGGGGTGGTTGATTGCGATTTCACTTTATTAACATTAGTTAGTGTGTAATGTTGAGCATAAACAATATCTGCAAAGTTACGAAGCTGAAAGTTCAATGCAAACGGAGATATCGTCTTTTAAAATTCTGTCAGTTTAATGCCTACAAAAACGGCTGGTAGGGACTACAACGAGTTACTTCCTGGGTTCGTGACATCACAAACCCAGATAAACCCCGCCCCCGGGAAAAGGCAGCAAAGGGGGCGGGGCCATGCTGCGCTGCTCTAGAGAAGAGGAAGAGAAAACTAGAGGTGCACGTAAAAATCTATTCGTATATGAATCGCGATTCTGTCTTCTAACGGTTCTAATGATTCACAAGATTCAAAATCAATGTTCTAGAGCAGCGGTTCTTAATCCTGTTCCTCGCATCCCCTGCTCTACATCTCTCTCTCTCTCTCTCTCTCATTCAGCTCAGCTCCAACAATGAACTGTTACAATTATACTTTTTTAGACGCGCACTAGAGGCGGTTTAGCCAATCACAACACACTGGGCTAGCTAACCAATCAGAGCCCATCGCCTATTTCTGAGGGAGGGGCTTCATAAAAGAAGGAAATGATCAGAGAAGGGACAGAGCGGTGAAGAATAGAGAAAAACAATGCGTTTTTTAAAAAAACGAAGCATTAGCACATGTTAGACTGCACCCCATGAACACAATCAAGCCTAGAAAAAACCCAGTGAACCACCCCTTTAACTTTAGGTAATACATGCTTTATAAGTACTAATAAACAGTCAATATACTAGTAATATGCATGATAAGAAGCAACTAGTTAATAGCAAGTATTGATCCCTAAACTGAAGTGTTACCATATATTTTATTAAATCCTTTTTTTTTTCAATTATGCCATGATTTTTATTTTTTTGAATGCAGAAATCCTTTCATTTATGCATGAATTTTTTTATTTTTTTTTATGTAACCTCAAAGGACCACTTAGAAAATAAGGAGAAATAACAACAATTATTTTCATGAATATCCAGAATCATGGAAGGTAAAGCAAAAATGCATCTGAAATGAATCTGAATGACTGAATGTAAAGAGCAGCAGAGGAACAGAAAGAGACCGGGACAAAGGGATCGGTTTGCACAGACTGACTCTCTTCTCACATATATTTTCTATAACTGCCAACCACTGAAAATTAATCCCAGTGTCGAGATTTTTCTAGAAGTGGGAAAAAGCCTTTTCCTTTGAACGAGAAACAGTCTCGAGAAAAATACTAAATAAGTTGTGGCTTAGAGAGAGAGAGAGAAAAAAATGTTTCTCTAAATCCATATATTCCCCCATTGATCAGTCTCTGGTGGAAATGTGTCTCGCTATAGACAGTAACGACCCTGATGTGCGTGGCTGGCATGTCTGCGTTTGTTAAGTCTCACACTATCGATCTGGCCGAGGCTTCCCGAGTGCTGCTCAAATTCACTTCCAGCCATCTCTCCTCGCCTCACTGCTGTGACCAGGCACAAAGAGAGCTCAATTAGCACGGCTCTCTCCCGCCTGCGCACTCCATCAGAATCACTCCATCAAACCACCCAGAGAGAGGGGGAGTGATACGACAGGGACACGCAAGCAACTTGGAGGCTTTATTTGCAATCAGAAGATGCTAGGACAAACGTTCAGCGTACATACATACATATAAGCCTGTATTCGATGCTCAGCAGTTTCAATGCATGAAAAAAAATAAACATCTGTTGCCGACACACTGGCCCAGAATCAGATAATGTCAGAGCTCATATATTTAATTTTTCAGAAGTCTGATTCTGCATTGGGGCTTCAGTTTGAAAGAAAAGAAAAAGAAAACTGTCAGATATTAAAACAATTGATTTTATTGTTGGCCTTCATATTCAATGCTATCTCAGAACTATGTGGTTCTACCATGCATACTGACATACAGTAGAGAAAATATCTCAAATTTCAGTATGAACAATTTTACAGATGTAGAAATGTTCACGAATCCGTGTTTAATACATGCATATTGTATTCATAATTAAGGAGATTATGTTTTCAAATGCATTGAATTTCACACTGTTCTGTGTCACTTCTGGTGATGACTTGTTTCAAGGGACTACATAATTCAAACAAGACTACACTTTAATATTCTAAAATCAATTCAATTTCTGTAATAGTTAAACCATTGCTTAATGTAACATGTATTTTGTTTGCCGTAGGACACAGCCGTTTTCTGAATATGCTGTGAATAAAAAATGACCACAAATGCACCAGATATTTTGTTGTGTTGTGTGAGGACCCCAGTAGCTGCAAAAATCCTGCAATCATTAAAAACTCTAAATTGTCCACCTCAAGGAGCATTACGACAAAGGTTTTATGTCAGCGATATCAAATGCTCATTGGCTCTCTCGTGCCTCGTCGCCGTGTTTCAGGTCATGTTTGCTTTTGAATGAAACGTTTGGGAAAAATAATATATTATCAATTTGAAATCACGTTTTCTCAACATTGCATCAACAGCTGATGAACAAATTAATCTTTATTCACCCTGCAGCTCCTTCACGAACCCCAGTTTGGGAAACCTTGACATAATGTAACGTTTAATGCACTTCATATATTTTCTTTCTCTTAGTAGTTTATATCAATATGATACAAGATTATCTTATTTAAATCAATATGATAAACAAGTTAGGTCAAAAGTAATCTAAAAGTAGTCTGATTATATTACCTAAAATGTTTAATGTAATGGATTACAGTTTTTGTCATGCAATTTGGAATCAGTAAAGGAATACAAAAAATAGGAATACCTATGTATAATTGATAACTATTTTCATGTTATAAATAATGAGACTAGGCTGTCATATTATTTATAACATAAATCTAAAATCTAAAAATCAGTGCACCCCCCACCTAATGCCTTCAGATAATCAGTATGGATGCATTTATGTGATTGAGATGAAGAATACAGTCCTGTGTCCTGCTCACAAAGGAAGGCACGTCAAAGCCAGAATCAGGCAGACTGAATGAGAGAGGATTCTGGATGCGGTGGGGGTCCTGACAGCCATTGACACTGACTGCGGATGGCAGGTGCAGTTAATGACAGGGACCGTGCATGTCCTGCTCTGATTGCGGAGTGGGAGAGTGCTGACTCATAATCAAACCCGAATCAAACGCCAAAAAAACACACAGACATATACACGCATGCACTCGAAGACACGCACCTACTGTTTGATGCAAAAACAAGCACGCAGACTCTTTCTCTGTCTCTCTCTCGCACACACACACACACACACACACACACGCACACACACACACGCACACACACACACACACACACACACACACACACGCACGCGCGCGCACACACACACACACACGCACGCACACACACACACACACACGTCTGGTCAGCTATCCTTGTGGGGACTCTCCATAGGCGTAATGGTTTTTATACTGGACAGACCGTATTTTCTATTGCCCTACACCAACCCTACCCCTAAACCTACCCCTCACAGGAGACTTTCTGCATTTTTAGATTTTCAATACACTCCATTCTGTGTGATTTATTAGCTTGTTTATCCGTGGGGACCTCAATTTAGGTCCTCGCCATGACATGAGTCCCCATGAGTCTGTGTGTATTCAGGTTTAAGTCTCCACCAGAATAGAAAAACAGGTACACACACACACACACATCCTATCCAATCCAATCCCATCTCTTCTCCTCCACCCCCAGCAGCCCTGATATGGTGATTGGTGGAGGCCACAGATAAACTACTCAGGACCACGAGGATGATAATGGCAGACGCTGCAGAGACTCAAATTCAATCAGCACAGGGCTGTCAGCGTGGATGAGTTTAAGAGCGAAACACACTCGCTGACATACATTAAAGACACACTAGCTGAAGTAAGCCAAATACAGCCCTAAACTAAAGCAACGGTTTACCCAAAAATGAAAATGATCATTTACTCACCCTCATTTTGTTTCATACCTGTATGACTTTAACACAAAAGAAGATTTTTTTTTCAATGACTCAGTTTTGTTTTATATATGTGACCCTGGACCACAAAACCGATTTTTTTTTAATTGAGATTTGTTCATAAATAATATTTCCATTTAGTAATGCAATCTATTAGATTACTCACTTTAGGTAATGTATTCTGATTACTTTTCACCTAACTCGTTTATAACAGATCTGAATGGTATTATTGTGAACCATATTGATATATATATTAATGAAAGAACTGCAGGGGGTTTGTAGCTTGATGAAAAGCTAATAATGAATATAAATAAATGAACCAAATTAAAACACTAAAAATAGAAATATTTTATTTGTTTACTCCAATGTGATCATTAAACAACATCAGAGAACTGTGAACATGCAAATATGTTTATAACTTATTATTATAAAAAGTAATATACATCTGAGTTAATATATTTTGCTGACAAAAACATTTGGGAATCCCTGCATTACATGAAGAAATATTGATAAACACAAAATCAGAAATGACATTGCACATCCAGAGTCTTTCAGGTTTGAAATATTTTTGTCCAGACCTCCAGAATCAATAATTAGTGAAGGTCACCGGATATGATAAAAAGATAATATTTCACAGCTGTACATCGACAGTGTTAAGAAGCTTGCATAATTATTTGTCTCATACACGGATTGAGAGGCGCTTTTATATTGTGAACTGGCAGTATTACACACAGTGGGAGTTTTTTAGAAGAAAAAAAAACAACTGCCATTGTGTGAACAATATGTGTCCCTGCAGCACAAAAGCAGTGTTAAGTCGCTGGGGGATATTTGTAGCAATAGCCAACAATACATTGTATGGGTCAAAATTATTGATTTTTCTTTTATGCCAAAAATCATTAGAATATTAAGTAAAGATCATGTTCCATGAAGATATTTTGTAAATCTCCTACCGTAAATATATCAAAACTTAATGTTTGATTAGTAATATGCATTGCTAAGAACTTCATTTGAACAACTTTAAAGATGATTTTCTCAATATTTAGATTTTTTTGCTCCCTCAGATTCCAGATTTTCAAATATTGTCCGATCCTAACAAACCATACATCAATGGAAAGATTATTTATTCAGCTTTCAGATGATGCATAAATCTCAATTTCAAAAAATGGACCCTTATGACTGGTTTTGTGCTCCAGCGTCACGTATGTAATCATGTAATCCATCTGATTATGAACATAATCACATTTATTTTTTAAATCTGGTCACATCATTCAGATTACACGTAATCAGTTACTACCCAGCATGCAATATGTAGAAATATGTTGAGACGTCCTCTTCATTGCTAGAACGCTTTCTGATAAAAAAAAGAGGGTAAAGTTTAAGAAACAGAAGGCTGATGGGGTTGTGTTCAGTGACGGTGGCTGAGACCCTCGTCTCGTCAGCAGATGAAGAACAGTCCAGGCAGCATGCTGATGTGCTCATTATAACGCACAGCCCATACGCTGCCCTGACATATCCATTATTTATTAACGTATATAGACTGGGAACCAGGCCACCGTTCATGACTGCAATCCTTTGGAGGCAATTCTGACAGGTTCTTTCGGAAATAAATAAATAATCCTTCATGGCTTACGCTCCCAACACTAGAATAGCTCATATCCTCAGACTGCTTCTACCGCTGAACCTGTAAACATGTTTCTCATGCGTTCGCTGCTCAACCTAAAAACACAAGAACCGCGACAGACTACCGTCTCATAATTCAAATTAAACATCATGCATGCTAAATGTTCATTTAATTTCAGGAAACCTGTGCACATCTCGTATGTGTGCAGTATGACCGAAACCTCGTGAGTCATTTTTTATTATAAAATTATACAGTCAGTTGGGGCCACAGACAGCAGGATAAAAAGCTATGCGAAATGAAAAATGCTGATTTGTGCATAGCTACCATTACAAAATAAATCTGATTATCAGCTTTTAAAGGACGATCAGCTTCAAAGCACCTTTGCACGCATTCAAACTCAAAATATTTTGCTAATAAATCATGCTTTTTTTTTTTTTTTAGAAAATCCAGTGAAACTGAATATCTGTGATGATTTTGTCTTATTGCTTGAATTTGATGGATGCAATCCAGAAGACTGCTGATAACAATGATAAGAGACTCTGTAACACACGAGTTCAAAACACACTCAAACACTAAAACTAATATTATAAATGGATGTTTCTAACTGTAATTTCATGAGCTGCATTTGAAGCCATTGTAATGCAGCCACATAATACACATGTGACTACATCTGTATGATGTTAATTCTATTTTAACGCATAAAATAGAATTATTTTATTCTATTAATTCTAATTTAGTTCTATTTTAGTGCATCAAACTGCAGCTGTAAATATCTCAACTCCGCTTTGCATTACACATTTTAAAAACAAGTTGCATGTGTTTAATTAAATCTCGCACTGTATTTTTGTATTATTCCATGTGTAAACAAAATGTTTCATATTTGATATGATATTTTCACCACAGTGTTACATTGGAAAAATGTGGGGAGCTGTTGAGCCCTGTCCTGCCTGCTCCTCTTAGTGTGATCATTACACAGCCAACCTAATCATAACCAAATATATCCATTTTACCTTACGACTTAAAATAGTCTAGAAACTCTGGTGGTCTTACTGCTGGTCATCATATTAAAAACAACACAACCAAAAAAACAGCACAAATGTTCATCAATTTTTTTTGCAATGACAAAAAGCTATAAAATCGTTTTCAAATTAGTCCAAGCAAGTAAATCTGAAGAACAGAGGATGACAGAATCACAGAAAGAGAGGAAAAGTATGACAGATTTAAGCAAGGATTGTGAGGGCTAGCCAAAAAGTCAGGGCTGCTCTCCAGACAGCAAAAAAATTAAGTTTCTCTGGTGCAGTCAGCCCAAACGGATGTGTTATAGTATATTGCCTGTCACTCCATTCTGTGGGAATATTGGGGCGTTGCCGAGCTCAGACCTGGAAGGTACAGCAATCCATCACCAGCATCCACAGAAGCAGATCTCATCTCATATCCCAGCCGCTTGAGCTGCATTTAACAGGGACCCGGTTCAAGGCTGTTACAAACACACCGCTCATCCATACGGTCCACAGTCTGCAGCTGATTGCTTTAGCCTTACATCACAACACCTTCACACAAACAGCATGCGTGATTAAAACTACAGGCAGTCGTATTCAACACAACAGTGTCTTATTTACTTATGATACATAATGTTTGGTATCTGAGTTTATCACAGTGCTCAGACCACAGAGCAATGATAGAAAATGAGATATTACATGTTTATTATAAAGCATGCTTTCAGGTGAGGACAGAGAAAGAGAAAGAAATATTGAGAAGAAATGCGTGAAGAGAGCAGTTAGCACATGCAATATCCATGCCATCCTCTGAATATATATTTGACCTTGTAAGAAACATAAAGATCCAGAATACCATAAAGTACATCTAGAGGTCACGGGTTACGTATCCCTCACATAATACTGAACACAAATAACACCGAGATAGCAGCCAGGAGAGATGCTACAATCAAGCTGCAGACTTCTTTCAATGCCACTTTTAGTCTGAATGCATTTATTTATTGATTTCCACTGAATGTCACTGCACAAGTGTGAAAAAGGAACACATTCTGATTGATTATTACTATAAACAATATCTCTTTGGTTTTGAGACTTTAGTCTTTGCAACTTCAGAGATCTTATCTATGCACAATCAGCTTGTAGCACTCCAAAGAGAAAGAACAACTTGAAATCGCATCATATGACCCCTTTAATTCTGATCAAGGAACACTCTAAAAAATGTTGTTTCAACCCAACTTTGGGTCAAATATGGACTAACCCATCTTAACCCACCTAAAATTACAAATTACATTTTTAACCCAAAAGTTGGGTTAGTCCATATTTGACCCAAAAACGCATTTTTTAGAGTGAATGTAGCAGTGAGGACATTTTCTAAACATCTATTCCAGGGAAAACGTTGTATATGTTGACAACGTCAGGAGGATATAGGATGCAAACGATCACAGAATTGATCTAATCCTGTTATATTTGTTAAATGACAGGCTTCGATACATCTCCAACCACATGTCCTCATCTAGACGGAGCAATCTCTTCTCCTAACAGAGTTATTCGAGCTCAGACAAATTACATGTTGGCGCTCTTCCAGTCGTACTTAAGATCCTGTGGTTAGCGTGTAACTCAACTGCTGAAAGATGAAACAGTGACTCAAATCTCAGTGAGGCTTATTCATTAAAGACAGGACAGTACCCACTTGATTTGGACCAACTTGCTCATCTGAATCACAACCTGTAAGCAGTGCTGGGTCGATTGCTTGCAAATTGATTGCAAATTACATGACAAAAATTGTAGTTAGTTGCGTAATCCATTACATTACACATTTTAGGTAATTATACTCATAGACTACTTTTTGTTACAACTCGTTTATCACATTGATTTAAAAAAGATAATCTTGTTCCATATATGATATAAAAATACAAAGAGAAAGAAACTACAATTATACTATATTAACAACATGCATTAAACATTACTAAAAAAGAGTCAATGTTTTATTTGTTTGCATGTCATGTGACCATTAACCAGTGTCAGAGAACATGCAAATGTATTATTTAATTATCTTTTTACCTTAAAATCTCAGGGGAACTTCAAATAAATCTATTAGGCGAAAGAGGTTCGGCTGACAAAAAAGTTTGGGAATCCGTGCATTGCATGTAAATAAGAAATAACGTGAATTTGTGCATTTTAATGTGTTTGAGCCTTCCAAAGACATAGTAAAGCATGGTTAAAAAACCACTGAGTGATCATTAAAATAAAAATGAATGTTCATTAGCTGACAGGAGTGTGCTCTTCTGCTGCTGAAGCCCATCTGCTTCAAGATTCGACATTTTATGAGTTCAGAGATGCTCTTCTGTACGCCTCAGTTCCTTCTAAACCCTAGACATGATTGTGTGTGAAAATCCCAGTAGATCAGCAGTTTCTGAAATACTCAGTCCAGCCCATTTGGCACCATCAGCCAAGTCACTTAAATCACCTTTCTTCCTCATTCTGACGCTCAGTTCGAACCTCAGCAGACTGTATTGACCTGAAGGTACAGGTGATTGTCTGATTAGATATCTGCATTACTGAGCAGTTGAACAGGCGTGCGTGCCTAATAAAAAAGTGGCCGGTGAGTGTATGTAGCAGTACTTTTCCCTGTGGAAAAACAGCAGGACCTCGAGTGCATGAAGACAACACCGCAGAGCAGAAACAACACTGGTGCCATGCATCAGCCTAAATTAAAACCTTACTTTTTCATAGTAAATATAATCTGTCAAATGCGGCTTTGCAGGTTGACGCAAACAAAAACGTCAAACAAAGGCAAAAGTTTTCAAAATAAGACAAAACCCCATATTCACATGAGTATTTGTAACTCATAATTAATTTATCCTGCAAAAACAATACCAGATAATCCATGGGCGATGTAAATAAAGTAAGTAGTATTTCTGTGGTCAAACCAGCTTGGAAGCAACAATGAAGCATAATCACACTTACAGAGAATAATAGCTTTTTTATGCCACTGATATGATTACTACCCAGTGCACTTAATAGTATTCAGTAAAACTGTACCTGCAGAAAATACATTAATAATGAAATAAAAGGCCACTTAAGTGTATTTATAGAGTACGCTTTCCTTTTTTCAAAAAGTACACTTTGTAATAATATGAAAATTCTGTTTAAATGAGTTTAAAACTAAATTTAAATCTTATTTTATCTTTTTAAACGTTGTATGTGAAATTATTTATAGATTGTGTTGATATTATTTTTTCTCATTGTTTGTATCTTATTTGTACAGCACTGTGGTCAACTGCTGTTGTGTTTATCGGTGCTTAATAAATACATGAATTAATTCATTAATTTAGTTTAAAGTTAATTTTAAATCACCGTTTTAGTCATCTTTAGACATGTTTTAAAGTGCATTTATTTATTTCATATATATATATATATATATGAAAATGTACTTAAGTCCTATTTAAGTGGCCAAAGACACTCTAAAGTTCTTAAACGCTAATTGCATTTAACATGCATCTAAATTTGAATACATTGCAACTAAGATGCATTTGAGTGTCCAAAAACATTAAATTCAGTTTGCACATTCTTTTATTTCCATAATAAGTACTCTTTTTAAAAAGTATGATAAAGTTTTTTTTTATGGCCTTGATCTCATGTGACATCATTTTTAACATGTGTCTGAAGTACTTTTAATTTCTTTATTTTTTTCTTTTTCTTAATGTACCTTTAACTAAATCTGTTAATGTTACTGAAATACGGTCTGAAATGTTGTCATATTATCTATGGCCTCAACGTAAATTCTAAGACCCCTTGAAGCATTTTCAAACAGGTCACTGCAATGATGAGAAACCATTTAACTTCTCAGCCAGAGCTAGCCATCAATTATTTACAGTCACCTGTTTAAAATTTAAAGTGCCACACATTAACGTTCCCAGCACCTACACTTTCACCTGACCATCCTCCACTGGTTACAAAACAGCCACTGATAATGAGTTGCTTTCGCCACTGAACTGGAGATGTTAAATCAGGCCGGGTCAGAGGAGACGGCAGCGTCGTGGGTGAGACCACAGGCCAGGCATGGCTGATTGTGTTTCACTCTTAATTGGTAGCACATGAAAAAAACTATAAATTCAGCAACAAAGTTGTAGCACAATTTGTAGACTAGAGTACTGCGATTTATGCAAAAATTTAAACATTTAAAAATCAGTACATCCAACAAAAAACATCTCTTTAAATGAAAGTTTTAAGCATACATAAGATTAGAAAACTGTGGATCAGGGAAAGATACATATATAGTGTAATACTAATAATAGTATAAAGATAAAGAAAATTCTGTCATATCACTGTATCATTTACTAGCCCTAATGTCATTCCAAACCTGTGGATATTTTGAAGAATGTTGGTAACCAGTTTTAGTGACCATTGACTTAATTGGACAAAACACACACTCACTCACACACACACTCACTCACTCACACACACACACACACACTCACTCACTCACTCACACACACACACTCACTCACTCACACACACACACACACACACTCACTCACACTCACTCA
>NW_015505428.1:474169-482215 GCF_001515645.1 Sinocyclocheilus grahami | reverse complement strand
CACACACACACACACACACACACACAAACACACACTTTTGAAGATTTTTCATTTCTCAAAATATCTTCCATTATGTTCCACAGAAGAAAGAAAGTCATACAGGTTTGGAACAACATGAGGGTGAGTAAATGATGACTGGATTATCATTTTTGGGTGAATCTCTTTAAACTATTATTCACTGAATATATATCTGTGTGTGTATATATAACCTAACCCTAACCCGTATATATATGGTGAACTCCTCACACAAAGCTACAGTATGATTCAGATTCAGAAGACATAAATAGTGAGAATATAGTGCCCTATAATAGAAGTCATATAGCTTTTACAGTGCTTATATTTGGAGCTTGTCATTTACTGTACATACTGTATATATGGTTTTGAATGATGTGTGTGAATAAATTCAAACAATAGTAATTTGTAAGTGCACTATTACTTTCATTTATCCCAGCAGTCTGTCTGTCAGCTAATCAGCCTAAAGACGTTTACAGGCAAAAACAGCCCTATTCATGGAACAAACAAAATACTTTGTCTTCCACTTAATTTCCTCCAGCAAAATTTCAATAATTTATGTAGCGCATCTCTCATGATCACTAAGGAATCACTAATTCACTAAGAATCACTAAATATTTCCTTGTGCATTATCATAAAAAACATTGCATTTTTTGTTTGCATTTCACACTATACAGCATTGTTCGTGTTTTTATGGCAAAAGAGAATTATCAGTTGCTTCACGCCCTTTATGCAGCATGCATTACATGTGATCCATTACTGTAAATACATCATCAGGGACACCAATCACTTTCCATTATAGATCCTGGCTTATGTATGCACGCAGCATTTGATCAACATCTTTAAAAGGATGACTGGATTATCATTTTTGGGTGAATCTCTTTAAACTATTATTCACTGAATATATATCTGTGTGTGTGTATATATAACCTAACCCTAACCCATATATATATGGTGAACTCCTCACACAAAGCTACAGTATGATTCAGATTCAGAAGACATAAATAGTGAGAATATAGTGCCCTATAATAGAAGTCATATAGCTTTTACAGTGCTTTTTTTGTCATATTTGGAGCTTGTCATTTACTGTACATACTGTATATATGGTTTTGAATGATGTGTGTGAATAAATTCAAACAATAGTAATTTGTAAGTGCACTATTACTTTCATTTATCCCAGCAGTCTGTCTGTCTGTCAGCTAATCAGCCTAAAGACGTTTACAGGCAAAAACAGCCCTATTCATGGAACAAACAAAATACTTTGTCTTCCACTTAATTTCCTCCAGCAAAATTTCAATAATTTATGTAGCGTATCTCTCATGATCACTAAGGCCCTTTCACGCCCTTTATGCAGCATGCATTACATGTGATCCATTACTGTAAATACATCATCAGGGACACCAATCACTTTCCATTATAGATCCTGGCTTATGTATGCACGCAGCATTTGATCAACATCTTTAAAAAGCATCAGAATCCACGCTCGGACTATCTGACTAACCTGGAGCATTACTGTACCCAAAGAAGCAGTGTCACAGGGTAATCCTCCGGGGTCTTGCATTAGCGCGCTAAATTAAAGGCGGTATTAGATTAAATTGGCTCTCCGATTTCAGGGGTGTAAGTAAAATTCTAATTTGCATTTTCCACTGCCGCTTAAGATATAATTAGTTCAGGGTGATTCCCAGGTGCAAAACACTGACAGCAACATCCAGCTGCTTACTGGGAGTTTATCATTTGTTAGCAGCTAAAGGTGCAATCAGCTGGGTCTACATCATGTGTGTGTGTGTGTGTGTGCGTGCGTGTGTGAGTCGCTGCGTGTTTGTGTGTTGTTAATAGTTGGGAGCAAGTCAATTATAAATTGAAAAAAAAGAGTATATTTTCATCAGTATGTGTCTTGTGTAAAGGCATATGGTTCTTCTGCCGGTCATTACACATGTTGGCTCAGTATAAGTTAATGAAGGCTGTGTGTGGGCTAAGGATGCTAATCAGTCTCACAGCAAACTCAGATCACTCCACATTTCCTCACATGCTAAGTGGAGCAACAAAGAGAATATTGTTACATAGTATTTAAATGCATAATAGCTGTTTTCTATGTGAATATCTGTTAAACTGTAATGTATTTTTGTGATGCAAAGCTGAATTTCCAGCATCATTACTCCAGTCTTCAGTGTCACATGATCCGGTAACACTTTAGTTTAGGGACCAATTCTATATATTAACTAGTTGCTCATTAGCATGCATGTTACTAGAATATTGTCTGTTTATCAGTACTTATAAAGCACATATTAATGCCTTATTCTGCATGAGCATATTTTAGATCCCTTAATCCTAAACCCCATACCTAACCTTATCAACTAGCTTACTAACTATTAATAAGCAGCATATTAGTAGTTTATTGAGGCTAAAGTCAGCGTTAATAGTTAGTCAATAATGAGAATTGGACCATAAAAATAAAGTGTGGCTCATAATTCTTCAGAAATCATTCTATTATGCTGATTTGGTGTTCAAGTAAAAAAAAATAATTCTTATAAATGTTTCAAACTGTTCAAAAGAGCAGCATTTTCTTGAATAGATCTTTAACTGTACTGTTTTAATGAATACGTCTTTACTGTCACTTTAAGGATCAATTTAATGCATCTTTTAAATTCTTAATTTCTTTAAAAAAAAAAAATCTCACACACACACACACACACACACACACACACACACACATATATATATACTGTATATAAAACAGCATTTCTAGGAATGGTCCTGAACACCTCACAGAACATGATATCTGAGGTAAACCTTAAATGAGATTACTATTAGCCCTCCTGCAGAGAATGTACCCTTCCCGATCAATAAATACCCCATTGATTCATCTCTGTATCACGTTATCTAGACCAAATGAAACATGTTCATTAAAACTTCCACCAATGGAGTCTGTGCTACAGGATTCAAAACTGCATTCTACAGAACAGAACTGTATTCCACAATTCCAAAATGACCATTTATTGAAAAGAAAAGAAAAAAGTTCCAAACTGCCATGATGTCCTAATATAATATGAATACACTAGGTGAAGTATGTTACATCTGTTCCATAAGCAGCACCAAATAGAATAAATAAATCAAATAAAAAAGACCCGTTTCAAACAGGTTTCCTCCGTCTGCCATTGGTCACCCAAACTGATGGGATTATTAAAAGGCTCTGGAGGTCCTGAAAGTGCCACTGTTTACACTTTCATAGGAAACCAACCTATAAATAGCTTACAGACTATTCATGCATATAAAAATCGACACACTTCACCAACATGACAATCACATCAACAACAAACATAGTTTGTGTTACATTCAAGAACATCTTATACTACTTTATCCTAGCTGTTACAACACAGACACACTCAACCTCAACCTGCATGCCACTCAACAGCTTTAAGAAACCATTAGTTAAACGTATTTAAATACAGTTTGATGAATTTCCGTGCACTCAGTTAGCAGGTGGAGAATTACTTCAGGAAGTAGTTCTATGTGAAAATATGCTTTAGGCCCTGTTTACAACCGATGCTTCTCAATGCATCTCCTGTAAGCACGGTTTGTGATTGCATTTCGTTGAAGGGAAGTTAACAGCATGTTGATGTCAGATATATATATAATGTGCAATTTTCAAAGCTTTGATTTTGGTGCGTTGATTCCATATTAGATGAGTAGACAGTGATTCGAGATGCATTAGGACACTACGAATGCATTTATTTGTGTAATTTGTGAGATTTGTGCACTGTTTACACTTGTATTTTGCGCTGTCCACATCTCATCGCCCAAGACGGATGTTCACCCCGTGTGTAAACAGAGCCTTTATTAGCCTTTATTTGTCCACTTTCAATCAAACATACACACACAAACACACCAAAAACTGTGTTTTTAAGTGGGTATGTTTTATATACAAATAATTTGGACCAAAATCACTTTATCTAAGCCCTTGAACATAGATTCAGATATGTGAGCCTGCAGCACAAAAGCAGTGTTAAGTCGCTGGGGGATATTTGTAGCAATAGCCAACAATACATTGTATGGGTCACAATTATACATTTCTCTTTTATGCCAAAAATCATTAGGATATTAAGTAAAGATCATGTTCCTTGAAGATATTTTGTAAATGTCTTACTGTAAATATATCAAAACTTAATGTTTGATTAGTAATATGCATTGCTAAGAACTTCATTTGAACAACTTTAAAGATGATTTTCTCAATATTTAGATTTTTTTGCACCCTCAGATTCCAGATTTTCTAATAGTTGTATCTCAGCCAAATATTGTCCGATCCTAACAAAGCTTTCAGATGATGTATCAATCTCAATTTTGTAAAATTGACACTTAAGACTGGTTTTGCAGTCCAGGGTCACATATATTTTAAAATAATAACCAGAATTGATTGCTGTTTTTTTGGGGATTGTTTTTCCCATTTTGTTTTCGTCGTTTAAGGATATTATTAGGATGAAATTCCAGGATTTCCACATTCCAAGCGTGATAGAAGAACGGCAGCAGGAATTTTCCTGGCTCTCAATGCCGGGGAGATCGACTAGCCTCGTCAGGAGACAGTTTCTATAATTGGTTAAAATGACCATGTGCAGAGAAGGATGGCTCTCTGCTGAAAACCATTTCCCAGCTCAGCTTGGAGTAGAGCCAAGCCCTGGGTTGTTCGGATGCGTTCCAGCCGCAGCCTGACTGGCAGCAATTAGGGGTGTCTGAGCCAAGCTCAGCTTGCGCTCCGCACAAACACCCCTAATTACTGCCAATTAGGCTAGATTTGAGAAGCCGGGGGGATTTTCAGGCATGGGTGGGCATGGAAACAATTTTCAAGGGCTTAGAAACGTGACTAGAAGGAAAGGTTAATGCTTCTGAGTGCACGGAGGGAGAGTGTGGTGTCTCACCTCTAGCGATGAGCCAGCCTTCTTTTTTAGCTCCTCGCATTTCCGAAACTTGCAGATCTGGTGGCCCGTCTTACGGTTCCGACAACTGCTGCACACTCCACAGTTGATTAGCCTCCTGCAGGGCGCGCAGACCCCACACCTTTTCCTTTTCTTTTTCGCCGGGTTTCCGGAGGAATTATTCTGTGGGCAGTCTGCCAGATTGGCAATTTGAAACGCACTGTCTGTAACGGCTGCTGAGGCTGCGGGGGAGTGAAGGGCTGTCATGACGATGACCCCGGGAGGTAATGAGATGCCCCCTAAAGCCGGAATAGCGGAAAAAGTTCCAACACAAACTTTAAAAATGGTTTTTGTTCATTTATTTTAAATTGTTCTGGTTTAATCACGATCAGATTTTTTCTAGATCCTGCATTAAATTTATATTTTGACTGTATATAACTGTATATAACTCTATAACTGTATTAGTTTTAACATGAAATAAGCATGAACAATACTTCTATAGCATTTATTGATCTTAGTTAATGTTAATTTCAGCATTTACTAATGCATGTGCTTGTTAACATTAGTTAATGCACTGTGCATTAACATGAACAAACAATGAATAACTGTATTTTCATTAACATTAACAAAGATGAATACATACTGTAACAAATGCATTGCTCATTAATTGAAACAGCAAAAAAATGTTTTAACTGTGCATTGAGAAAAAATATGGCTTTTGTCAAATATTAATATTATTGTTGTTGTTATCGTTCATAAAAAAGCACTGACAGTTCTCATGTTTTGTCCAGCTTTAATCACTTTGTAGACACACACCTGTTCACCTCTTACATTTAGGATTTGCAATGTTCTTTAATGTGCAATGTTCACCAAAACAAATGCTAATTTAATTTAATATTTGTGCTAGCTGAATGTGTATTATGTGCATATATATCTGTTCTCACATTACTAAATATGTATCAACATGCCTGCAACCATATTACTAAAAGCCCAACAGTAGGGTCCAGAAGAAAGAATGCCTTTCAAAATCTCCTGGTGATAAACTACACTTCCCAGAATCCTAAAGAACAATCCACCAATTAGAAAAGTCCTGTTAGAGATGTGCTTTACACAAACAGTGCTCCCCCAGTGGCCTGGGTGTGCTATTGTCACAGACCAGCCAGACAATCATAGCACTCACTCTCACCAGAAAGCTAATCACACACACCTGCACGCAAGTTTCTCCACAGTCCTTCGTGTGTGTGTGTGTGTGTGTGTGCTTCCACCATCTGCCTGCTTCAGTCATCCACGATCTCCAACAACTGTAAGAAAAAGACGTTTCATTATCATCCATCTCAACTAAAGCTATCATTGTCCTGTTTCCTCACCTGCGCTCTGAGCTTCAAAATAAAGAACAGTTACTGCATTTCACTGTTTCTGAGTCTGCATTCCATAACACCCATTCACTTCCATTCATTTTCTTAAATTACAGATATTCAAAGCAGCCGTGAAATGAATCTTAAATCTTAAAAGAAAACTTTAAAGATATTGAAATGTTTTATTTAAATAAGAAAAAGAAAAATAGACTAAATTTTCCTCAAATATTGTGCAGCACGACTGTGTTCAACATTGATAATAATCAGAAATGTTTCTCGAGCAGCAGATCAGCATATTATACTGATTTCTGAAGATCATGTGACACTGAAGACTGGAGGAATGATGCTGAAAATACAGCTGCGCATCACAGAAATACATTACAGTCTACAATATGTGTCCCTGCAGCACAAAAGCAGTGTTAAGTCGCTGGGGGATATTTGTAGCAATAGCCAACAATACATTGTATGGGTCACAATTATACATTTCTCTTTTATGCCAAAAATCATTAGGATATTAAGTAAAGATCATGTTCCATGAAGATATTTAGTAAATGTCCTACCATAAATATATCAAAACTTAATGTTTGATTAGTAATATGCTAAGAGCTTCATTTGAACAACTTTAAAGATGATTTTCTCAATATTTCGATTTTTTTGCACCCTCAGATTCCAGATTCTCACATAGTTGCATCTCAGCCAAATATTGTCCTATCGTAACAAACCATACATCAATGAAAAGATTATTTATTAAACTTTCAGATGATGCATAAATCTCAATTTTGAAAAATGGACCCTTATGACTGGTTTTGTGCTCCAGGGTATATATATATATTTAACTTATTTTAAATTGTAGTGATATTTTAGAGTATTATTGTATTTCAGATCAAATAAATGCATCCTTATTGAGCATAAAATACTTCTTCCAAAAACATGAAAAAAAACATATCTGACCAACCTCCCAAACGTTTGTTGTATATAGTGTTTTCTATTGAAATGTCCTACGTCATATTTTTAAAGACCATATTTTTTTATTTTTCTATCATTAGGATGTATCTGTTTTGAATGACATTCTTTATGCACAACCTAAGCGATCTTTTCCACTGGCTTAGTATGAAGACAGCCTCTAAAAATAGGGTGACCTAAAAGTGTTCATTTAATATCATGTAAATTGTTCTAAGCCATTATCTCAAGGCTAAATGTCTTTTTTATTATTACTGAATAACTACATTAGGCTATACCAACAAAAATATTTTTAAAGCGTCAGATCAGATGCATAGAAATAGACGAAATAGCTCCTTAAGACAGCAATTGCACAGTATCTGTTTTTATAGTGCTGGTGAGGTGAGCTCTTTTAGATAAATGCTTTCACTGCCACTTTGCAGTTTCAGACCATTATGCATGGACACATCCGTGTCAGTCCAAGCCTCCCTCACCGCAGACACATTTTATCTTATGAGCGTCCCCTTAATCCTCCTGGGAAATCTGCAGAGATGGTCCTAACTGTCAGCAGACAGAGACGAGAAATCAAGAGTGTTTGTAGCTTGGGAATGGAATGGACCAAACATGGCATCCACATGACTGACTCTGTGTCTGTCTATCTTTACAGGTGTGTGAGTGAGAGAGAGAGAGAGAGAGAGGGAGAGAGAGAGAGAGAGAGAGAGAGGGAGGGAGTGAGAGAGAGAGAGAGAGAGAGAGAGTGTGAGAGAGTGAGAGAGAGAGAGTGAGTGAGTGAGTGAGAGAGAGAGAGAGTGTGAGAGAGAGAGAGTGAGTGA
>NW_015505428.1:457854-467625 GCF_001515645.1 Sinocyclocheilus grahami | reverse complement strand
AATTGCACAATTGCACAGTATATGGTTTTATAGTGCTGGTGAGGTGAGCTCTTTTAGATAAATGCTTTCACTGCCACTTCAGACCATTAGACCATTATGCATGGACACATCCGTGTCAGTCCAAGCCTCCCTCACCGCAGACACATTTTATCTTATGAGCGTCCCCTTAATCCTCCTGGGAAATCTGCAGAGATGGTCCTAACTGTCAGCAGACAGAGACGAGAAATCAAGAGTGTTTGTAGCTTGGGAATGGAATGGACCAAACATGGCATCCACATGACTGACTCTGTGTCTGTCTATCTTTACAGGTGTGTGAGTGAGAGAGAGAGAGAGAGAGAGGGAGAGAGAGAGAGAGTAAGAGAGAGGGAGAGATTGAGTGAGAGAGAGAGTAAGAGAGAGAGAGAGATTGAGTGAGAGAGAGAGAGAGAGTAAGAGAGGGAGAGAGAGAGAGAGAGGGAGAGAGAGAGAGAGAGAGAGAGAGGGAGAGAGAGAGAGAGAGAGAGCGAGTGGGAGAGATTGAGAGAGAGAGAGAGAGGGAGAGAGAGAGAGAGGGAGAGCAATATGTGTCTGCCTGTCACCACAGAAGAGAACACACTCAGCCTGCCCTGATCTGATGATTCCAGCACAGCTACATTATATTAGGCCAGATTACTCTATTATATTACTTAGATCTATATTCTGCTTCTGTAAATATGTCTAATCACTTATTTTTATTTCTAGTTTATATATTTGTACATTAGTAATTCATTTTACTTTACATGTTTAATACTTTTTATATATCATTATTATATTATTCTTTTTCTTTCTGTTAATACATGTGTACTATTTGTGAGCAGTCCAGCTGCAATTGCTTTGGCAATACAAATGTATAATTTTTGTCATGCCAATAAAGCACTCTTAAATTGAATTGAAATTGAAATTGAGAGAGAGCAAACAATAAAAAATGGTTTCTCTTGCACCACAAAAAGGACATTTATCTTGCACATTTGTGTTCAGATAAAAGCATTTACAGCAATGATCCCTAAAATTCAGCATTGGAGGTCATCCACATTTTTAGTCAGTGGTGGTTTATAACAATAGCCCCAACAAGGTTTGAGTTGAGTATCAACACTTAAATGATCTCTCCAAGGTGTATCCACACGCTTGAATTATTCTTTATTTATCACCTTCACACAAACTTTATATAACCTCTTTCCCAGCATTATATCAAAAATGATATCTCTTGAATTCTCTGAATTCATCAAAAGATTTTCATTTTCCACACCATTTTTCGAGATCACCATAAAAAAAGAAAAAAGATTGAGTTTTTTAGGTCACGGTGTTGGTCTCTTCCACCATTCAACAATTTAATTTTACAAAAAGGTTGTATTTTGTTTGCAGATGGGTCACGTTGCGGCACAAACTTTCTAGAAATCACTTTAAAAATAATGTAATCAAATTATGGGCAGTTTACATATTTGGATCAATAGTAAATTGCCACGTTGAGATTTTGCTGCTTTTTGAGATTTTTGTCACAAATCAATCTTTTTATTTAATTTTACACTGCTAAAATAAAACATTTTGGCAATGTTGTAGAACAACATTCTTACCTCAAAAACAAAGCCAAACCAAAGTTCAACATGTGTGTGTAAAACAACATAATCTGTCAATTCTAATTCAGATGTTTATATATATACTTATTTTAATATTAATCTTTGTTTTACAACCAGAACACAATGCTTCCATACAATGCTTGCATAATGTTTTGTTTACAAGGGTGGAAAAAACCTGGAATTTATCATAAAACCTGCAGTATATTCATATTATTTCAAACATGACATTTACATCATGCGAAATTATAACAACGACACATAAAAAGTTGAAAGCAACATCATAAAAACCTTTTAGATGTTGGTTACCTTCGTGTAAGAAAAAACGGGTCATTTGCAAGCTTTATATATATATATATGAACACAAATCTGAGGAGCTCATGAACTGGACAGAACTGAATTTCCTGTGAGACAGCAGGAGAAATTGATTTTATTGACTTTATTCATTGAAATTTAAACTGGGACCCAGCTAAGTGTAATTGATTGACAAAGTACCTTAATACAAGTTCAGTAGGAGATATGACTAGTTGAGACGCTAAGTATTATATTGCTTATTATATTATATAATCATTAAAAAATAAATCTTTATTTGCACACCCTCCTCTCTCTTAACATAGATTGTGTGAATTTGCTGGAATAGGCCACCTCACAGATATAATATTTAAAAAGAGTTAGTAATTTCAAATAAGACAGAGAGGCAATATAATTAAAATATATGTCAATATAAATGTATTTTTGTTTGCAGCAGCGAATGCTTCCTTCAGAGTGGCACTTTAAGAGCTTGTGCCCTTCATAGTGAGCAAGGGGACAGGGGATGCTGACTGCCTCATTCACTCACTGCTCACACACTTCCCTCAGCTCGACTCAATACTGCTCTCTGCAGGACTCAATCCATCTATACATGCATTGAATATTTTGAGTTTTACCATTTTTAGAAACAGGAAAACGCTACGGTGTTCCCCGAGATAAGGGAATTAATAAAATACAATTAATCCATTTGGCATTTACCAAACATGATGAATGTTTGCAAACACTGGAAAACATTCCTTAATTATCGCAAGTGCTATGGTTTTGTGTGCAGAAAAAAAAGTTAAGAACACTCTGTGACAATGCCCTTGCATTTATAACTAAGGTTATTTTTTAACTTACTTTCTTGCAAAAGGGTACAGAGCTGTAAAAGCCATTAGATTGGACATTTTAATAAAAAAATCGTACATATTGTGCTTTTAAGTTGAGTTGAGCTTCATGGTGTGGCCAAAATGGAGCCAATGATATATTGTCCATTCTTAAGACCACATGGCAGTCTCAAAGGTCTGGAAGGACATGGGTTAAGCCAGGAAAACTGTCATCATCTCCAGGCAATTTATGTGCCAACGTGTGACGAATCACCCCTATATAGGCACAATGGAATCAGAGCGGCATCCGTAAGTTTCATGAACGTACAAGGCAGGGCTAGGCTGATAGGAAGAACATTGAACTGGTAAGCTTTGACAAAAGCAAACCTGAGGAACTGCAGTCCTTTTTCAGCACCGGAAAATACTGATTGTAAAACCTGGATGCCTTGTTTTTCAGTACCTCTGGATAGCCATATGGAGACGGTCTGAGGTAAGACGGTCTTGGTAGGTTGTCGAGTGGCCATCCTGACCCACAGGCTGGAAGCAGTATTCAACATGAGGTGCACAAAAGGGTCTCTGCTTGTTGCAAACACAGCGCTGTGGACATGCGAGTCAGGAGCGACTGATTGCATGAACCAGATGTTCGGCAGCCCGAAGTTACAGAGACATAGTAAACTGAGACATATTCAAGTTGAAAGAGATTGCATTGCCAGCTTCAAGACTTGGACATGACTCATGCAAACTCATCGGAGAATACACTGCATGCTTCAGCTCAATGCTGAATTCCAAAAACTCTGGCTCGAATGCATAGAGCCGATTTCCCTTGTTTCCTCAAAAAGAAGATGAGCCTGAAGCAAAGCATTTTTTTAAATATCAAAGTGCAGACAGTTAAACGGGCTAAATTACACATGCTCAAGTGTGCCGTTATGCAAAATATGGGCCCAGCAAACTAGGGGCCCCAAATCATGACTTTGGATTTTTAAAAAAAAGCATGTCGTTTTGTGCTTTAAAGGTCAAATACACCGTGCCAATTTGAACATTCAAGCGAATTTAACCCATTCAATGTGTTGTGTGCACAGCGTGCAAGCCACGAATGGAGTTTCTACAGACAAATACATGCAAAAATATGTCAAAATACACGTCTTGGCAAGTATCCTCGAAAACAGCCGGTTGTATCTTAAGTGAACTTAAACAGTTGAGAAAGAAATCAGATGTGTATCTCAATCATCTTTATTTTGTATCTTGGTTCTATTTATTTATTTGTGCTATTGCTTATAATTTCTTAATTTGTTCTTATTTACTGACAGTTCACTTGTCTTTAATAATGTTTGAACTTTGTTAGGCTAAGTTAGGCTTAGGTTTAGTTACAGGCTTTGTGAGGCTTAGGTTAGGTATTGAAATTAGAGAATTGTACAATTTAACTGGTATCTAAAATGTTGGTGTCATATAAGCATATTTACTAGAATACAAGATAACATGGGTCAAAAACAATGATGATAAGTTTATTTGTATAAATATTTTGACAAATGTAAACATTTAAATTTCATGAGTCCTAATCGTGACTGTGTTCAGATAGCTCTGATTGTTGCAGTGACCATAGTTAGCCAACAGATGGGGTCACTTTACTTCTATTTTAAAATGCCATACCTTAAACTAAAGCAAAGGTTATGAAAGACAATCCCTGCTCTCTGAAACAGCGGTTCATCTGGCTGTATATTTACAGGATGATGGTGGACCGTCCTTCATGACAGATTAAATAAGATCAAGTTAATGAAATTAATGGATAGTTCTTTTTAAGAAAATGTAATATTTGCTACATTGTGTTTTACTGATGCTGAGACCAATAAACACATTTAAACTTCAAAAAAAAATGTTTTTTATAGTGAAGCAAGAAACATTTGGGATAATGTAAGTACACAAGTCAGCAAAATATATAACACTCTTCCAGTGGTTTTTGGACATTTTAATAAAAAAATCGTACATATTGTGCTTTTAAGTTGAGTTGAGCTTCATGGTGTGGCCAAAATGGAGCCAATGATATATTGTCCATTCTTAAGACCACATGGCAGTCTCAAAGGTCTGGAAGGACATGGGTTAAGCCAGGAAATCTGTCATCATCTCCAGGCAATTTATGTGCCAACGTGTGACGAATCACCCCTATATAGGCACAATGGAATCAGAGCAGCATCCGTAAGTTTCATGAACGTACAAGGCAGGGCTAGGCTGATAGGAAGAACATTGAACTGGTAAGCTTTGACAAAAGCAAACCTGAGGAACTGCAGTCCTTTTTCAGCACCGGAAAATACTGATTGTAAAACCTGGATGCCTTGTTTTTCAGTACCTCTGGATAGCCATATGGAGACGGTCTGAGGTAAGATGGTCTTGGTAGGTTGTCGAGTGGCCATCCTGACCCACAGGCTGGAAGCAGTATTCAACATGAGGTGCACAAAAGGGTCTCTGCTCGTTGCAAACACAGCGCTGTGGACATGCGAGTCAGGAGCGACTGATTGCATGAGCCAGATGTTCGGCAGCCCGAAGTTACAGAGACATAGTAAACTGAGACATATTCAAGTTGAAAGAGATTGCATTGCCAGCTTCAAGACTTGGACATGACTCGTGCAAACTCATCGGAGAATACACTGCATGCTTCAGCTCAACGCTGAATTCCAAAAACTCTGGCTCGAATGCATAGAGCCGATTTCCCTTGTTTCCTCAAAAAGAAGATGAGCCTGAAGCAAAGCATTTTTTTAAATATCAAAGTGCAGACAGTTAAACGGGCTAAATTACACATGCTCAAGTGTGCCGTTATGCAAAATATGGGCCCAGCAAACTAGGGGCCCCAAATCATGACTTTGGATTTTAAAAAAAAAGCATGTCGTTTTGTGCTTTAAAGGTCAAATACACCGTGCCAATTTGAACATTCAAGCGATTTTAACCCATTCAATGTGTTGTGTGCACAGCGTGCAAGCCACGAATGGAGTTTCTACAGACAAATACATGCAAAAATATGTCAAAATACACGTCTTGGCAAGTATCCTCGAAAACAGCCGGTTATATCTTAAGTGAACTTAAACAGTTGAGAAAGAAATCAGATGTGTATCTCTATCATCTTTATTTTGTATCTTGGTTCTATTTATTTATTTGTGCTATTGCTTATAATTTCTTAATTTGTTCTTATTTACTGACAGTTCACTTGTCTTTAATAATGTTTGAACTTTGTTAGGCTAAGTTAGGCTTAGGTTTAGTTACAGGCTTTGTGAGGCTTAGGTTAGGTATTGAAATTAGAGAATTGTACAATTTAACTGGTATCTAAAATGTTGGTGTCATATAAGCATATTTACTAGAATACAAGATAACATGGGTCAAAAACAATGATGATAAGTTTATTTGTATAAATATTTTGACAAATGTAAACATTTAAATTTCATGAGTCCTAATCGTGACTGTGTTCAGATAGCTCTGATTGTTGCAGTGACCATAGTTAGCCAACAGATGGGGTCACTTTACTTCTATTTTAAAATGCCATACCTTAAACTAAAGCAAAGGTTATGAAAGACAATCCCTGCTCTCTGAAACAGCGGTTCATCTGGCTGTATATTTACAGGATGATGGTGGACCGTCCTTCATGACAGATTAAATAAGATCAGGTTAATGAAATTAATGGATAGTTCTTTTTAAGAAAATGTAATATTTGCTACATTGTGTTTTACTGATGCTGAGACCAATAAACACATTTAAACTTAAAAAAAAAAATCTCTATTGTTGATTTATTGCAGACACCAATTTAAGTTAGTGCCACAATCCTAACGTTAATAGTGCATGTTGTTATTCAAGCCTACATTAAATGTCAGGTGTCATGCGGCTGGCATCTCTCGAGTTTTTAATTGGAGTTGAAGCATCACAATTGTTGCTCCAGCTCACAAAATAATGTCGTTTAAGCCCTCTTCAATGCCTGTAATCAAGCAGACGTGTGAGGTCACTCGTGTTAAAAGTGTGTCCATTCCGTCATTGTCTCCAACAGTTTGGGGTCAGCCCTTTTTTCACACACAAGGTGAGAGGTTTCCCCCCAAGAGGTGAGGAGTGAAGTGAAAGCATGATTTGTCGTTTCTGACACCTTTACACAAGCCATAACGTTTCTCCAGAGGGTACCAGGAGGGATGCTTAGCTTAGTTTGCTTAACGTGGTAGCTATGCTATTTTCAACTACACAGAGATAGAGCATTTACCTTCTGGAAGATGCTTCAGAGCCTTCTGTGTGAACACAAGCCAAAGCCAGAGCGCCAGAAAATGCTGGTATAAAAGTAGTAATGTTACCAATATCGAGCCCCGAACGCATCTGTGTGTTTGTATAGGGTGTGTGTTGCAGTACTGACATTTTAGTTATTGGACCAGTGAAAGTAGGAGAACGTTTATATTCAGACAAATATGTAAAAAAAAAAAATAACAATGGCTGCGAACTGGAGTGATACCATACTCTCCATCTGTGCAGACAGAAAAAATTGAACTGCCAGCTAAAGCTCAAAGTACACTTCGGGTTTTACGTGTACACGAGGGTCCGCATGCAGTGTGCGTGACGCAAATTTCGCCACCAGAACAGTACACGCGAACTTGTATGGGCACCACCTGATTTTGCACATGTGCAATGAATTTGTTTTGCACTAATCAGTTGTTCCACAAGGTGGCAGCACTGGCCCGAGACGTTGATTAAAAAAAAAGTACAAAGATATTTTTATCGGTCATGACTTCTGGAGACTATAGAGCAGACACTGGACAAAGATTAAGCTTTCTAGAGCATGTATTTTGACCACCTTTGTTTGTGCACGCTATCAAATGGAGTATACTTTGAAACGCTATGCGTACAGTCGAATGCGTACCCTTTCAAAAGTCCATTTGATCTTGTGTGCGAATGCGACACATGCGCTCTAGAAAGCTTCATCTTTGTCCAGCTCTATTTTTCTCCAGAAGTCATGACCGATAAATATATCCTTGTACTCTAGCCAGTGCTGCCACCTTGTGGAACAACTGATTAGTGCAAAATGTGCAACCTGAAGTATGCATGGTTACAAAAATCTGGTGATGCGAGTACAGTACGAGCATACTATTTTGGTGAAAAATTTGCGTCACGCGTACTGTATGTGGACCCTCACATACATGTAAAAACTGAAGTACACTTTGGCCATTAGTGGAGCCATACAAAACGCAATTGTTTACTTGAAATTAACAAAATTTAAAGGGCAGACTTTTCCCGTGAATATGTTAGAAGTCACTTTGTGATGTTTGTGTCTTTATGGGCCGGTCTGAGATGTGTTAATTAAAGCACAGAATACAGGAACGTAAATGTACAAAATTGCACAATGCCACAATTCTTCACAGAGGTTTTTCAGAATCTCTTTCTGAAAGAGGCTTACGTGAGTTTACGTAAGAGAGTTGCGTCTAGTTAACATTGGTTATTAACATGTAATAACAGGATCCTACAGGAAATGATGTGACAAACCTAAAAAGGAAAAGATGTGCACCCTTTTCAGATGCCAGAATTATATTTTCTGTGTTTAGGCCAATTTGTATCATTTTCTGCTACACACCGTCATGAGTTTGTACATATTTTGTGGTGACTTGTATATTTTTTGTTCGATCTGCTTACACCATTGCGAGGGTTAAGTTTAAGGTTGGAAACTTTTATGGAGACTTTTACATACAAATCTTACATACAAAAATGTTTTAGTATGAGTTACATCTTACAAATAAATTTTTTTTTAAAATCTCCAATTCGTGTAATACTTAAAACTTCATAAGATGCTGGATGAAACACGTTAACCTAGCTGTAAAATATGTTGGCACAATATAAATGTGTAATTCAGTAGTTATTACAATGTAGTAATCAATTAAGAATATGACAAATGTTGCAAACCTTGTGATTACATTGCGGATAAGTTACATTTTTCTTAAAACCTGACAAAATAACTTGGATTATTCTCTGATAATTTTAATACCGATTTCTTTCGCCAAAGATCGCCTGGCAGGATGCATTCATAAAGCTTGTTGTCTTGTTGCACCATTGCTGTGGAATGACCAGTTCTGCTGATTACGGCTCATGCACGTCTTCCTTCCTTCCCCCACTGCCCTTCCTCCATGCGGTGTAACAACAAATCTCCTTTTCTGCTCGCTGCCTGAAACTATCGAGTCAACAAACGTCACTACAGCTAGGCTCTGGAGGTGGGGTCTCCCTTTCAGAGCCGGAGAGGAGCCAAACGCACATTTTTCTCAGACAAGAACCACCTGTTAAAATCCAGACGAGAGCAAAAAAAGGGATATTTAAAAGCTCTAAACGCAGGGCGGAGGAGGAGAAGGGTTAGTGCTAGCTTTCACATGTCCGTGACTGCACACAAGGGCCAGAGTGTTAAATGAGAAGCTTTGAACTTTCTGTCTTCAGTACAGAAAATCTTTCAGGTGTTCGGGTCAGATATCAGACGTCATTCAAATTTCTTTCTTGCATGAGTGTCTCACAGTGGTGAATTTAACAGTATACAATTTATTCTAGCTTTTTAAGGTCTAAGCGTGCAGCCCCCAAACCACTGTGTGCCAAAATAAGACCAAGCATGAGTAAATAAGGGCAAGAGCGGTGCTTCACCGTCTGATCTGGGAGGAAATAAGAGAAAGACCAACAAACAGAGAGCTTAGTGAGACCAAGTAGCGCGAGTATGGAACTTTGGTTTAATTGCTTATAATCGGTTTCCATTTTATGAACTTTGTATCACTGAATGAGTGGAGGGGTTTTCCCTCTGTGTCTGTTGGGAGTGGGCGGAAGTGAAGCCATGAGTCATGCAATCCAGTCCAGTGCTTCATTGCAGCCAGTCAAGTGCGCACTATTGTGTGCGGCTGAAAAAAAAAAAAAAAGGAGGGGGAAGAAAAGAAACTCAGTCCCTTTGTGTGGAGAGGACCCAGCAGGAAAGCGATTTTGCAATTACTTCAGCTTGCTGGTAAGGCAGGCTTGGTTCCTCTGATCACACACAAGCTCGTACGAGAGCGAGCGAGCGAGAGTGCGGCTGGACGCGTTTCGAGAGCCGACAG
>NW_015505428.1:449794-454177 GCF_001515645.1 Sinocyclocheilus grahami | reverse complement strand
TTTTCAGAATCTCTTTCTGAAAGAGGCTTACGTGAGTTTACGTAAGAGAGTTGCGTCTAGTTAACATTGGTTATTAACATGTAATAACAGGATCCTACAGGAAATGATGTGACAAACCTAAAAAGGAAAAGATGTGCACCCTTTTCAGATGCCAGAATTATATTTTCTGTGTTTAGGCCAATTTGTATCATTTTCTGCTACACACCGTCATGAGTTTGTACATATTTTGTGGTGACTTGTATATTTTTTGTTCGATCTGCTTACACCATTGCGAGGGTTAAGTTTAAGGTTGGAAACTTTTATGGAGACTTTTACATACAAATCTTACATACAAAAATGTTTTAGTATGAGTTACATCTTACAAATACTTTTTTTTTTTAAATCTCCAATTCGTGTAATACTTAAAACTTCATAAGATGCTGGATGAAACACGTTAACCTAGCTGTAAAATATGTTGGCACAATATAAATGTGTAATTCAGTAGTTATTACAATGTAGTAATCAATTAAGAATATGACAAATGTTGCAAACCTTGTGATTACATTGCGGATAAGTTACATTTTTCTTAAAACCTGACAAAATAACTTGGATTATTCTCTGATAATTTTAATACCGATTTCTTTCGCCAAAGATCGCCTGGCAGGATGCATTCATAAAGCTTGTTGTCTTGTTGCACCATTGCTGTGGAATGACCAGTTCTGCTGATTACGGCTCATGCACGTCTTCCTTCCTTCCCCCACTGCCCTTCCTCCATGCGGTGTAACAACAAATCTCCTTTTCTGCTCGCTGCCTGAAACTATCGAGTCAACAAACGTCACTACAGCTAGGCTCTGGAGGTGGGGTCTCCCTTTCAGAGCCGGAGAGGAGCCAAACGCACATTTTTCTCAGACAAGAACCACCTGTTAAAATCCAGACGAGAGCAAAAAAAGGGATATTTAAAAGCTCTAAACGCAGGGCGGAGGAGGAGAAGGGTTAGTGCTAGCTTTCACATGTCCGTGACTGCACACAAGGGCCAGAGTGTTAAATGAGAAGCTTTGAACTTTCTGTCTTCAGTACAGAAAATCTTTCAGGTGTTCGGGTCAGATATCAGACGTCATTCAAATTTCTTTCTTGCATGAGTGTCTCACAGTGGTGAATTTAACAGTATACAATTTATTCTAGCTTTTTAAGGTCTAAGCGTGCAGCCCCCAAACCGCTGTGTGCCAAAATAAGACCAAGCATGAGTAAATAAGGGCAAGAGCGGTGCTTCACCGTCTGATCTGGGAGGAAATAAGAGAAAGACCAACAAACAGAGAGCTTAGTGAGACCAAGTAGCGCGAGTATGGAACTTTGGTTTAATTTCTTATAATCGGTTTCCATTTTATAAACTTTGTATCACTGAAGCAGATTGTGAGTGGAGGGGTTTTCCCTCTGTGTCTGTTGGGAGTGGGCGGAAGTGAAGCCATGAGTCATGCAATCCAGTCCAGTGCTTCATTGCAGCCAGTCAAGTGCGCACTATTGTGTGCGGCTGAAAAAAAAAAAAAAAGGAGGGGGAAGAAAAGAAACTCAGTCCCTTTGTGTGGAGAGGACCCAGCAGGAAAGCGATTTTGCAATTACTTCAGCTTGCTGGTAAAGCAGGCTTGGTTCCTCTGATCACACACAAGCTCGTACGAGAGCGAGCGAGCGAGAGTGCGTCTGGACACGTTTCGAGAGCCGACAGCGACGCAGGGCTTCTGCCCCGGATGATGAAAGCAGACGTCAGACTGGCCCATGAATATTGATGCGGAGGTAGTCTGCTTCATAGACGGAACAGAAGGAAGCAAGATGGCTGCGCTTTAGGATTTGTTTAAGAGGAGATCTAGACGGTTTGTTGGAATTCTACAAGGTGGAAGGACTTGGAGCAAGGTGAGAGAGCTTTCCTGTCCTTGCCCTTTTTCCTCTGGCCCCCAGGGTCTCTTTAATGGCTTCCAGCTCTTTTTCAGCAATGTGCTGTCCTGTTTAAAACCGTGAGCTGACATAATAATGAAAGGATATTAGATAAAGCTTCACCAACATGGCTGACGTTTTCGGTCTCTCTCCCTCCCTCCCTCCTTCTCTGTCTTGTTGGCTTGTGCAGACAATGTATTTCAAGCATTTAAAACTCATTTGTCTTTATTATTAATTTCTTATCTGAGTGGACGGCTTTAGGAATGCGTCTGAAAAGTGGTGATCTTTGTGAGACTGTTGGCCAATTCTTCTTCCCAATGCAGCAGAGCAGGACTAAACAGTCACACGGCGAAGAAAATTATCTTATCTCTTCTGTGTCTACCGGCCTTGTTGGACATCTGTGTGTAGATACAAGAAAGAGGTGTTTTAGAGAGTTTTATTAAATATTTATTCAAAAAAAAATAAAAATAGTTACGTCATGCAATTGTGGCAAGTGATATTATTATCTAACGAAATTCTTTTTGGTGTAATTCTCCTTTATTTGATGCATGCTTTGATTGAATGTGGGTGCTTGGCTAGGAATAGTCGAGCTCCTTGCTTTCACCGCATTCATCAGTGAGTGACAAGCAGACACAAAGAAAAAAACAGGAGAGCGTAGTGGTGGAAGCCCACAAGGTCAGAGGCTTTAAAAGAACTGAAACCCAACCCCGTATCACCATTAGCCGAGGGCCACCAGAGAATGGGATTTTTGCCTTGTTTGACTTCAATAGGATTTCCATTGTTTATTCGTACACAAAATGTAGACTTAAAAACACAATTCAGATCTTATTTAATATTTTTTGTCAATACTATTACACAACATAATTTCTCTGGAAACCATTCAATTGTACAGAGAACAATTCAGTGCCCGTGCTGAATTTTATTTCTATTCCATTAAGATATCATGCACGGCTCACAGTCCATGTGTCTAATAGTGGCCAGGAACATATTTGCATGTGTTTGAGATTAAGCCATAGGCTATTGAAATTCCAGACTGAGCAAAGACACAGTCAAATGCTTGACTGTTGTATTGAGAAAGTCAACATTTTGCTGGAAATAACCATGTTTCCGATGTATTTTGATTTCATTGTTGCTTCTGACACGTAACAATAAAACATATTAACTTGAATAAACGGTTACAAGAGGCTACTCTTTTATCTGCACTAATGATTTGCAAATGCCACCTTTGCTTAACTGATTTTAACAGCCCTATTAGGATTTGCATCATAATTGGCTGCTGGAACAATACAAATAAAGTCCTGTGCTCTTATGTTGTGTATTTAGCTTGTGTATTCCAGCATTCTGTTTAGATGTGAAGTGTGGAAGTTAGCTCATGCCTGCAAGGGGAATCTTTATGGAGTGTCGTCAATCAGCGTGATAGAGAGGTGGTGCAAATGCTAATGTAACCACAGCGAAGGGATCTGGAGAGAGACTAGTGCCATCACATCTTTAACACTGTATAAGCTTCAGCTCCAACTTTACAAATAATGCTTTGGTGCTAGTAGTGGAGATACAGTATACATCAGTCACTCGACATTCTACTTTAATATAATCGTAACTGTTGCGTGTCAATGGTATGGCTTTAACTGGTGAGAATAGACTGGAACTTATCTGGACAGTGGATGTTCGCATTTCTGAAGAGAATTTCGGGGGGTTGGAACACACATTGCTGTCAAGGTTTAATTCTCGGTGTGAAATGAAGCGCACATGCTCGCTCTGTTTACAAACACTAACTCACAACCCAGTCACAGGGTTCGACGGAGAAGTGTACTTAACACCGGCCAAGGAGGTCGCTGACTAGGCCAATTAAGACCCTTTCCAGAACATTTGTATTCAGAAGGCTTTAGTTAAACTCGTGGCTTGCATAATTTCTGCCTCTTTTAGTTCTCTGAAAACTACGAATGTCTTGTGGTTAGAGAACTTGGCTGAATATATTTGTAAAGCTCAGTGAATCACTAAAAAAATATTTTTCATGACTAATAATATAAAATCAAGTAATACGGACTGGTATTGTACGTCAATCGTTCATTTCCTCTGAGTGATGATGCACTTTCCAACGTGGTTTTCAAAAGGTTGTCTCTCCAGTTCCAGCTGTATGGATTCAAAGAAAATCTGTTTGCTTTCAGCAAAAGAGTAGAATGGTGGTTCATAACAGAAATGCTTGATGGTTTTCCCCCTTCAGAATCAAAGATTTAGAAGAAAAAAATGAAAAGTATGTCAGGCTAATAAGAATCACATGGCACATTCTAATTTCGAAAAATGGTGACGTCATTTTGGGGTTATGGGGGATTTTGAATTAGAATTGCTCAGAAGTCTACCAAGAAGAGGTTTGTTGCATGTGTGTGAGTGTGTGTGTGAGAGAGAGAGAGTGTGTGTGTGTGTGTGAGAATGAGTGTGTGTGAGAGAGAGAGAGAGAAAGAGAGAGAGAGAGAGAGAGAG